>NC_067400.1:160597274-160897274 GCF_016432865.1 Antechinus flavipes
TACATGTATACCTTGTTCTAGAAACTAGATGTGGAAAGGACATTGTACTAGAAAAAAGGGAAAGTGGGGGTACTACATTTCATGAAGAGGCAAAGAAAACCTAGTATATCTGAGAGAAAGAATGGAGAGGGATGAATATAGTGAGTATTTTACTGCTTTCAGAATTGGCTTTAAGAGAAGAATTTTAGACATATTCAATCTATGGTGAAACTTCTCCCACCTCATTGAAAAGTGAAAAGGGAAAAGTGAAAAAGGAAGGAATAAGCTAAGTGGAAGGGAATACGGTAACTGGGAGGGAAAGGGGCAAGTTGGGGGGGGAACTCTAAGGGGGGGGAGGGATACTGAAAAAGGGAGGGCTGTGAGAAGCAAGGGGAGCTCACAAGCTTAATACTGGGAAGGGGGGTAAGGGAGTAAGAAGGGAGAAAAGCATAAACCGGGGTTAACAAGATGGCAAGTAATACAGAATTGGTCATTTTAACCATAAATGTGAACGGGGTAAACTCCTCTATAAAGAGGAAGCGGTTAGCAGAATGGATTAAAAGCCAGAATCCTACAATATGTTGTATACAGGAAACACACCTGAAGCAGGGTGATACATGCAGGTTAAAGGTAAAAGGTTGGAGCAAAACCTACTATGCTTCAAGTGAAGCCAAAAAAGCAGGGGTAGCCATCCTGATCTCAGATCAAGCTAAAGCAAAAATTGATCTAATCAAAAGAGATAAGGAAGGGCACTATATCTTGCTAAAGGGTAGAATGAATAATGAAGAAGTATCTATATTAAATATATATGCACCAAGTAGTGTAGCATCTAAATTCTTAAAAGAGAAATTAAGAGAGCTGCAAGAAGAAATAGACAGTAAAACTATAATAGTGGGAGATCTCAACCTTGCACTCTCAGAATTAGATAATCAAACCACAAAATAAATAAGAAAGAAGTCAAAGAGATAAATAGAATACTAGAAAAATTAGATATGATAGATCTCTGGAGAAAATGTAATGGGGACAGAAAGGAGTACACCTTCTTTTCAGCAGTTCATGGAACTTATACAAAAATTGATCATATATTAGGACATAAAAACCTCAAACTCAAATGCAGTAAGGCAGAAATAGTGAATGCATCCTTTTCAGACCATGATGCATTGAAAATTACATTCAATAAAAAGCCACAGGAAAGTAGACCAAAAAATAATTGGAAACTAAATAATCTCATACTAAAGAATGATTGGGTGAAACAGCAAATTATAGACATAATTAATAACTTCATCCAAGAAAATGATAATAATGAGACATCATACCAAAATGTATGGGATGCAGCCAAAGCGGTAATAAGGGGAAATCTCATATCTCTAGAGGCCTATTTGTATAAAATAGAGAAAGAGAAGGTCAATGAATTGGGCTTGCAACTAAAAATGCTAGAAAAGGAACAAATTAAAAACCCCCAATCAAACACTAAACTTGAAATTCAAAAAATAAAAGGAGAGATCAATAAAATTGAAAGTAAAAAAACTATTGAATTGATTAATAAAACTAAGAGTTGGTTCTATGAAAAAACCAACAAAATAGACAAACCCTTAGTAAATCTGATTAAAAAAAGGAAAGAGGAAAATCAAATTGTTAGTCTTAAAAATGAAAAGGGAGAACTCGCCACTAACGAAGAGGAAATTAGAGCAATAATTAGGAGATACTTTGCCCAAGTTTACGCCAATAAATTCGACAACTTAAATGAAATAGAAGAATACCTCCAAAAATATAGCTTGCCTAAACTAACAGAGGAAGAAGTAAATATCCTAAACACTCCTATCTCAGAAAAAGAAATAGAACAAACTATCAATCAACTCCCTAAGAAAAAAACCCCAGGACCAGATGGATTTACATCTGAATTCTATCAAACATTTAAAGATCAATTAACTCCAATGCTAAATAAACTATTTGAAGAAGTAGGGATTGAAGGAGTCCTACCAAACTCCTTTTATGACACAGATATGGTACTGATACCTAAACCAGGTAGGCTGAAAACAGAGAAAGAAAATTATAGACCAATCTCCCTAATGAATATTGATGCTAAAATCTTAAATAAAATATTAGCAAAAAGATTACAGAAAATCATCCCCAGGATAATACACTATGACCAAGTAGGATTTATACCAGGAATGCAGGGCTGGTTCAATATTAGGAAAACTATTAACATAATTGACTATATCAACAACCAACCAAACAAAAACCATATGATCATCTCAATAGATGCAGAAAAAGCATTTGATAAAATCCAACAGCCATTCCTAATAAAAACACTTGAGAGCATAGGAATAAAAGGACTTTTCCTTAAAATAGTTAGGAGCATATATTTTAAACCTTCAGTAAGCATCATATGCAATGGGGAAAAACTGGAACCTTTCCCGGTAAGATCTGGAGTGAAGCAAGGTTGCCCACTATCACCATTATTATTCAATATTGTATTAGAAACACTGGCCTCTGCAATAAGAGTCGAGAAAGAGATTAAAGGAATTAGAGTAGGCAATGAGGAAACCAAACTATCACTCTTTGCAGATGATATGATGGTATACCTAGAAAACCCCAGAGATTCTACTAAAAAGCTATTAGAAATAATTCATAATTTTAGCAAAGTAGCAGGATACAAAATAAATCCCCATAAATCCTCAGCATTCTTATACACCACCAACAAAATCCAAGAGCAAGAGATACAAAGAGAAATTCCATTCAAAATAACTGTTGATAGCATAAAATATTTGGGAATCTACCTACCAAAGGAAAGTCAGGAATTATATGAGCAAAATTACAAAAAAGTTTTCACACAAATAAAGTCAGACTTAAATAATTGGAAAAATATTAAGTGCTCTTGGATAGGCCGAGCAAATATAATAAAGATGACAATACTCCCTAAACTAATCTATTTATTTAGTGCTATACCAATCAGACTTCCAAGAAAATATTTTAATGATTTAGAAAAAATAACAACAAAATTCATATGGAACAATAAAAAGTCGAGAATCTCAAGGGAATTAATGAAAAAAAAATCAAATGAAGGTGGTCTAGCTGTACCTGATCTAAAATTATATTATAAAGCAGCAGTCACCAAAACCATCTGGTATTGGCTTAGAAATAGATTAGTTGATCAGTGGAAAAGGTTAGGTTCACAAGACAGAATAGTCAACTGTAGCAATCTAGTGTTTGACAAACCCAAAGATTCTAAATTTTGGGATAAGATTTCATTATTTGATAAAAACTGCTGGGATAACTGGAAATTAGTATGGCAGAAATTAGACAAGGACCCACACTTAACACCACATAACAAGATAAGATCAAAATGGGTCCATGACCTAGGCATAAAGAACGAGATTATAAATAAATTAGAGGAACATAGGATAGTTTATCTCTCAGACTTGTGGAGGAGAAAGAAATTTGTGACCAAAGATGAACTAGAGACCATTACCAATCACAAAATAGAAAATTTTGATTATATCAAATTAAAAAGCCTTTGTACAAACAGAACGAATGCAAACAAGATTAGTAGGGAAGTAACAAACTGGGAAAACATCTTTACAATTAAAGGTTCTGATAAAGGCCTCATTTCCAAAATATATAGAGAACTGACTCAAATTTATAAAAAATCAAGCCATTCTCCAATTGATAAATGGTCAAAGGATATGAACAGACAATTTTCAGATGAAGAAATTGAAACTATTACCACTCACATGAAAGAGTGTTCCAAATCACTATTGATCAGAGAAATGCAAATTAAGACAACTCTGAGATATCACTACACACCTGTCAGATTGGCTAAGATGACAGGAAAAAATAATGATGAATGTTGGAGGGGATGCGGGAAAACGGGGACACTGATGCATTGTTGGTGGAGTTGTGAACGAATCCAGCCATTCTGGAGAGCGATCTGGAATTATGCCCAAAAAGTTATCAAACTGTGCATACCCTTTGATCCAGCAGTGTTTCTATTGGGCTTATACCCCAAAGAGATACTAAAAAAGGGAAGGGGACCTGTATGCGCCAAAATGTTTGTAGCAGCCCTGTTTGTAGTGGCTAGAAACTGGAAAATGAATGGATGCCCATCAATTGGAGAATGGCTGGATAAATTGTGGTATATGAATGTTATGGAATATTATTGCTCTGTAAGGAATGACCAGCAGGATGAATACAGAGAGGCTTGGAGAGACCTACATGGACTGATGCTGAGTGAGATGAGCAGAACCAGGAGATCATTATACACTTCGACAACGATATTGTGTGAGGATGTATTCTGATGGAAGTGGATTTCTCTGACAAAGAGACTTAACTGAGTTTCATTGGATAAATGATGGACAGAAACAGCTACACCCAAAGAAGGAATACTGGGAAATGAATGTGAACTATTTGCATTTTTGATTTTCTTCCCGAGTTATTTTTACCTTCTGAATCCAATTCTCCCTGTGCAACAAGAGAACTGTTCGGTTCTGCAAATATGTATTGTATCTAGATATACTGCAACATATTTAACATATCTAGGACTGCTTGCCATCCTGGGGGGGGGGGGAGGAGGGAGGGAGGGGAAAAAACGAAACATAAGTGATTGCAAGGGATAATGTAGTGTAAAAATTATCCTGGCATGGATTCTGTCAATACAAAGTTATTATTAAATAAAATAAAATTAAAAAAAAAAACTTTCTAACTGATAACAAGAGAAAATGGACTTTTCTGTTTACATATAGAACGAAAGCAGTGAACTTTGTATATTTTTTTTCAAATTGACAGGAAAGACTAGGTTTAAAATCAAAATTATGGCATAGTATTGGTTTCCACAGGATCTTTCTTTTCTCTTACATAGAACTTTGAAACTTTTTTGGTGAAATATTGTTAGTGGAGAGTGAAAGGAGATAACAAGCAAGTCTTTATTAAGCACCTACAATATGTCAGACCCTATGCTTTGTGCTGTAGCTATAAACATAAAGAATGAAAAAAAAATCTGATTTTCAAGGTGCTTTGAACCACAAGTAGATGCTGGACATGATGAAGGCCCACTTCCAGATATATAAAATTCAACAAGAAAAAAAGTTTCATTATTCTCTATTGTATCCTAAGTAGACTTTGAGGCAGAAGTAGTTTAAAGGAAAGCTAAAAAGAAGCTAGAAAGAGTTCAACAGTGAGGCAAAGCATCCAGAAGATAAAGCCATCAATGTTCCAATTATTTAAAATACCAAAGGTTGGTGATATCTTATAAAAATTTTTAGAAAGAAAATGATAAAATGTAGCCTTTGTTGCACTTTTGGTTTGTTTGGCGTTTCTTCTTTGATGCAGATAGTTATTTCCTATATAGTTCCATTATGCATTAAAGCATTAATGATTTGAAGGGAAAAAATTATACAAAGTTTTTTCTTTTGACAGCAGTCCTTAGAGCCCATCTTTAAAGATTTACTCATAATTCTTAAGCTGCATGCTGAGAACTATCTAGTCATTCTCCTGTTTTTAGAAACTTCATCTCTTTATATTTATATTTACCTGAATATTGTATCTAACATAGCTTTTTAAAATCATATTCTGTATTATCATTTTGCATTTGTTTATTTTTAATCTAATTCATTTTTGAATGCTAACAATAAGATGACCATCTAAATCTCTATGAAATTTACCAAATATTTTATAATATATCATCCCATTTGAGTCTCATAAAATTCTCCATTAGGTACTATAAAATGTGTTTTCTCCATGCAACAGATATGAGATTTTAAGTGACTTATGCAGCAGAGGTCGTGACAAAAGCTATATTTAAAGACAGAATCTTCTTGAATCTTAAGGTCAGGTCTGTATTCTATCAAGGATAGGCAATTGATGAATAATAAAAATGAATCCTATCTAACAGACTCTAATTATAAACCATCAGCCAGTTAATCTCTTTCAAGCCCTATTGATCCTTACTTCTGGTTAGTAGGCAACAGAATTACAACTCATATTGGATTTACCACAAAATTTTGTGTAAGTAGAACATTCTGATATCACTCAATAAGCCTAATTTTTTTTGTCCACATAAAGTGGCCACCAAATTTTTCTCTTTCACAAAGAAATCAAAAACTCATTTGAGTTAGCTGGTGTGGTTTCTAATTTCATTTTATTTTCTTTTGTGACAATTTACCTTGCTCAAGTTCTCTAAAGAAAAGGTTCACATTCTGTGTTAGTGTTCTTGTTCTTTTTTTTTCTATTCCCCCTTTTAGAGGAGTAACAATTTGTTTATATTGTCCTTCATATTTTACAAATGGGTCCCATTTAAACCTCTCAAAAATTTGTGAAATAATTTCTATATTAATTACTAAAGTTTTAAATAATGAAGAACCTGAGCCTCAAACAGATGAAATTATAAAATAGACAAAACTTCCTCATGAAGACTCTCCTCTAGATTGAATATAAATCAAAATTTTCTTAACAGTCTTCCCTCCAAACTACCCTTAACATTTTTACTATGCTCAATGAAAGAGAGCTTTCATTTACCTGAATCATTCAATTTCATTTGTTATAAGGTTTTATTGCTATTCTTTGTTTCCAACAGGATCAGAATCATCATAACTTTGTCCCCTTTCCTTCCAAGAGACTCATTCCAAAAATCAAACAATTATCTCTTGGTGCCCCAGTTTTCTGTGAAATTCAGAGAAGGGAAAAATAACAATCTGCATAACTAGCATAACAATAAAGTCCCAAAATGTGTGCAATGCAAAATACTCATGGACCTTCCACCATCATGAAGGGATGGAACAGGAATATCCACTCACATCCCTTCAATTGTGTCCCATTTGGTCTCTATCATCTTTAACCCGTTGGTGGGTTGATCTTTGCTCCATTCACACATTGTTTTTTAGGCTTATTTTTTAATATATGTTTCTTTATGAATCACGATGGGAGAAAAAATGAGAGGAAAAGGGAAAAATACCAGAGAGAAAAAAACTGAAAAAAAGTGAACATAGCATGTGTTGATTTACCTTAAGTCTCCTTAGTTCTTTTTCTAAATATAGATGGTATTTTCTGTCCAAAGCCTATTGGGATCGCTTTGGATCACTGAACTACTGAGAAGAACCAAGTCTTTTATAATTGACCATTGCATAATCTTGAGGTTATGTATTCCTGGTGCTACTCTCTCAGCATTGGTTCATGTAAATCTTTTCAGGCCTTTCTTTAATTAGTTTTAGTCATTTTTACAGAACAATAATATTAATTTATCTTTATATAACTCATTTAGTCATTCCCCAATTGATGAGCATCTGCTCATTTTCCAATTCTTTACTACCACAAAAAGAGCTGCTACAAACATTTTTGCACATACAAGTCCTTTCCTCTTCTTTATGATTTCCATGTGATACAGACCCAGAAATGGTATTGCTGGATCAAAGGGCATTCACAGTTTGATAGCCCTTTGGACATAGTTCCAAATTGCTCTCCAGAATGGTTGGATCATTTCACTACTCCACCAAAAATGTATTAGTGTCCCAGTTTTCCCACATCCACTCCTACATTTATCATTATCTTTTCCTATCATCTTAGCCAATCTGAGAGATGTGAGGTGGTACCTCAGAGTTGTTTTAATTTGCAGTTCTGTTTAATCAATAGTTATTTAGATGATTTTTTTTTCATTTCACTATACTATTAATTTCTTCATCTGAAACTGCTTATTTATAATCTTTGACCATTCATCTATTAAAGAATGGCTCAAATTCTTATACATTTGATTTAGTCATATACATATATATGTATATGAGAGATGAAACCATTATCAGAGAAACTTGCTATAGAATCTTTTCCCTGTTTTCTGCTTTTCTTTTAACCTTACCAGATTGGATTTGTGTGATAATTTAAAAAAAATTAATATAACCAAAATTATCCCTTTTATATTCTGCCATGCACTCTATCTTTTATTTAGTCATAGGTAATTCCTTTATCCATAGATCTTATGGGTAAACTATCCCATGTTTCCCTAATTTGTTTCTGAGATCACTCTTTTTTTCTTAATCATATACCCATTTTTAACTTACCTTGGTATACACTATAATTGTTGGTCTGTATCTAGTTTCTGACAATCTTTTTTTCCATTTTTCTCAGGTGTTTTTTTTTTTTGGGGGGGGAGGTCAAATAGTGAGTACTTGTACTCATAGTTTTAGCTTTATCAAACATTAGATTTTAATGGTCATTACTCACTTTATATTATGTATCCATTGAATTCCAATAATCCATCACTCTGTTTCTTAGGGAATACCAGATTGTAGCGAAAATTACTGCTTTATTGGACATCTGGGAGAGCTGTGCCACTTTTTTTTTTTGTATTTTTTTTCATTAATTCTTCCAATATTCTTGTCCTTTTGTTCTTCCAGATGAGTTGTGTTTTTTTTTTTAATCTCTTTGAAATAATTTTTGGTATTTGATTAGCATGACACTAAATAAATGAATTGATTTATGTAGAAATGTCATTTTAAATATGCTGTCTTTGCCTATCCCATGAGGAATTATGATTTTCTAATTGTTCAAATCTGACTTTATTTTGTGTGAAAAGTATATTGTAATTCTATTTTTATAGTTCATGGACTATTTTCCAGGTAAGTGCCCAAGTATTTTATATTATCTATCATTATTTTAGATAGAATTTGTCTTTATATTTCTTTCTTCTGGAATTTATTGGTAATATAGAAAAAATACTATTGATATATGTGGATTTATTTTTTATACTGGAACTGCTAAACTTGTTAATTATTTCAAGTAGATTTTTGCTCTAGTTAATGTTCTAGGATTTTCTACCCTCATATCATTTGCAATGAGTGATAGTTTTGTTTTCTTGTTAACTGTCCCTATTTCTTCAATTTTTTCATTTATTTATCTATCTAGCATTATGTGTATAATACTGAATAATCTGGTAATGATGGGCATCTTTGTTTCATTCCTGATCTTAATAGGAATATTTATATATTATCCCCATTAAAGATAATGCTTCCTGACAGTTTTAGAAAAATACTACTTAGTATTTTGAAGAAAAGCTCTATGTATCCCTAGAGATTTTAGCATTTTTAATAAGAACTAGTGTGGTATTTTGTAAAAATATTTTCTACATCTGTTGTGAAAATTATATCATTTCTGTTAGTTTTGTTATTGATATGCCAATTATGCTAACAGTCTTCCTAATGCTAAAGCAGCTTTGCATTACTAGTATCAACTCCACTAGGTCATATTGTGTGATCATTTTGATTTATTTCTGTAATGTCCTTCAAGTATATTGTTTACTAATTTTTTTTGCTTCAATATTTTTCAGGGAATTTGTTTTATGTTTTTCTGTCTTCATTTTCACTTCTCCTGGTTTAAGTATCAGCACCATATTTTTATCATTAAAGGAATTTGGTAGAACTCCATCTTTATTTAATTTTTCAAATAGTTCATATTTTATTAGAGTTATTCTTTTTAATTTTTTTTTCCTGAGGCAATTGAGTTTAAGCCCAAAGTCATATAGTTAGGAAGTGTTAAGTGTCTGAGACCAGATTTGAACTCAGGTCCTCCTGACTTTAGGGCTGGTGATCTTTTCACTGCACCACTTAGCTACCCCTAGAATTAGTTATTCTCAAAATATTTGGTAAAATGTACTTGTGAGTCCTTCAGTTCTTGGGATTTTTTTCTTAGAAAAGTCATTAATGACTTGTTCAATTTATTTTTCTAAGCTGCAGTATTCATTCAGCTTCTTATTTTCAGATTATTTGCAAATAAGTGAACAAAATAACTCTTAATATTTGGTTTATTTTCATCTTCATTTGTGACAAATTCATCCTTTTCAATTTTGATCCTAGTAATTTGGTTTTCTTCTTTCTCTTTCAAATGAATTTAGCCAATATTTTATCTCTTTTATAATTTTTTCTTCCTAAAAAAGCCTGTAGCTTATTGATTCAATAGCTGGCTTTCAAACTAGTTATTGTCTCCTTTGATTTTCAGAATTTTCAAATTTTTATTAATTTGAAGATATTAAAATTGTATTCTTTTTCTAGCTTTTTCTTAAAAAAATTCATGTCTCCTTAATTGATTACTCTACTTTAGTGATATTAGCACTTAGAGATATATGTTTCAGTCTAAGTACTACTTTGATTCAACCATTGGATTTTGGTATGCTGTATCAATGTTGTCATTCTCCTTAATTAAATTATTGTTTATTTCTATGATTCAGTTTGTAGGATTATATTATTTAGTTTTTAATTAATTTTAATCTCCTTTTATGGCCCTATACTTTTAAATTTTTTAATTAAAGCTTTTATTTTCAAAACATATGCGTAGATAATTTTTCAACATTAATCCTTGCAAAACCTTATGTTTCAAATTCCCCCTTGTCCCCACACCCTTCAAATGGCACATAATCCAACATGTGTTAAACATGTTAAGTTCAATATATGTAGACATTTATACGCTTATTATGCTGCACAAAAAATAAAAACAGATCAAAAAGGAAAAAAAAAGAAAATGAGAAAGGAAATGCAAACAAACAACAAAAAAGAATGAAAATGTTAGGTTGTAATCCACACTTTATCCCCACAGTTCTCTCTGTGTGTAGATAGCTCTCATCATCATAAGATCATTAGAACTGGTCTGAATTATCTCATTGTTGAAAAGAGCCCCACCCATCAGAATTGATTGTTGTATAATATTGATGTTGCCATGTACAATGATCTCTTGGTTCTTCTCATTTCTCTTAGCCTTAGTTCATGTAAATCTGTCCAGGACTTTCTGAAATCATCCTTCTGATCACTTCTTATAGAACAATAATATTCCATAGCACTCATACATCAAAATTAGCCATTCTCCAATTGATGGGCATCCATTCAGTGTCTAGTTTCTTGCCACTACAAAAAGGCTGCCAGAAACATTTTTGCACAAATGGGTCCCTTTTCCTCTTTTAAGATCTCTTTGGGATACAAGCCAGTAGAAACACTTGCTGGATCAAAAGTTATGCAATTTGATAGCCCATTGGGAATAGCTGCAAATTGCTCTCCAGAATGGTTAGATCTGTTCACAATTTCTTCATCTGAAAATTAACTGTTTATAATCCTTTGCTTATATCCTTTGACTTTTATCAATTGGAGAATGACTTGAATTCTTATAAATTTTAGTTAATTTTCTATATATTTTAGAAATGAAACCTTTATCAGAACCTTTGAATGTAATATTTTTCTTCCGGTTTATCACTTCCCTTTAAATCTTGTTTGCATTGGTTTTGTTTGTGCAAAAATTCCTTAATTTAATATAATCAAAATTATCTATTTTGTGTCCAATAATATACTCCTGATTTTCTTTGGTCACAAATTCTTTCCTTCTCTACAGATCCGAGAGATAACTATTCTTTGTTCTTCTAATTTGCTTATAATATCACTCTTTATGTCTCAATCATGAACCCATTTCAACCTTATCTGGGTATATGATGGTAGGTGTGGTTCAGTGCCTAGTTTCTGCCATGCTAATTTCCAGTTCTCCAAGCAGTTTTTGTCAAATAGTAAATTCTTATCCCAAAAGCTGGTCTTTGGATTTGTCAAACAGTAGATTATTAAAATTACTGACTATTTTGTCATATGAAGCTAAGCTGTTCCTCTGATTGACTACTCTATTTCTTAAGCAATACCAAATGGTTTTGATGACCATTGCTTTATAATATAGTTTTAGGTCTGCTACAGCTAGGCCACCATCTTTGGCATTTTTTTCATTAATTCTCTTGAAATTCTTGACCTTCTGTTCTTCCAGATGAACTTTGTTATTATTTTTCCTCAATCTGTAAAATAATGTGTTAGGAGATTCATTGGTATGGTACTTAATAAGGAGATTAATTTAATTAATATTATCATTTTTATTATATTAACTCAGTCTACCCATGAGTACTTGATATTTTTCCAATTGATTAGTTCTGACTTTATTTGTGTGGAAAGTGTTTTATAATTCTGTTCATATAGTTCCTGACTTTTCTTGGCAGGTAGACTCCTAAATATTTTATATTATCTACAGTTATTTCAAATGGAATTTCTCTTTGTATCTTTTGCTGTTGAACTTTGTTGTTAATATATAAAAATGCTGATGACTTATGTGGATTTATTTTGTTTGCTGCAACTTTGTCAAAATTGTGAACTGTTTTTAAGTTGATTCTCTAGGATTTTCTAAGTATACCATCATATCTGAAAAAAGTGATAATTTGGTTTCTTTATTACCTACTCTAATTCCTTTACTATCTTTTTCTTCTCTTATTTCCAAAGCTTACATTTCTAATACAATATTGAATAATAATGGTGATAGTGGGGCAACGTTGTGTGATCCCTGATCTTATTAGGAATGGGTCTAGTTTGTCCTTATTATATATGATGTAATCAATGGTTTTAAATAGATGCTACTGATCATTTAAGGAAAACTCCACTTAGTCTTTACTTTCTAGTTTTTTAATGGATGTTGGATTTTTGTCATTTTTTATATCTATTGAAGTAATCATATGATTTTTGTTGGTTTCATTATTGATATAGTCAATTATGCTAATAGTTTTCCCAATATTACATTTCTGATTAAATCCTACATGGTCATGGTGTATTATCCTGGGGATGACTTGCTGTAATCACTTTGCTAACATTTTATTTGAGATTTTTGCATCAATATTCTTTAGGAAAATCAATTTATAATTTTATTTTTCTGTTTTTGCCCTCCCTAGTTTAGGTATCAGCACCATAATTTCGGTATCATAAAAGGACTACACATTATTTCCCTATTTTTTCAAATAGTTTGCCTAGTATCAGAATTAATCATTTTTTACATGTTTAGTAGAATTCACATGTATATCCATCTGGTCCTGGAGATTATTTTTTATGGAGTTAATTAATAGCTTGTTCAATTTCTTTTTCTAAAATGGGACCATTTAAGTAATTTATTTCCTCTTCTGTTAATCTGGGCAATCCATATTTTCCTAAATATTCCTCATTTCATTTACATTATCAGATTTATTGAAATATAGTTAGGAAAAAATGACTTCTTATTATTGCTCTAATTTCCTCTTCATTGGTGGAAAGTTTTCAGTTTTCAGTTTTGATACTGAAATTTTGATTTTCTTCTTTCCTTTTTCTAATCAAATTAAGTAAAGGTTAATCTATCCTGTCAGTTTTTTTTTTTTCATCAAAACCAACTCTTAGTTTTGTTTAAGTCAATAGTTTTCTTACTTTCTATCTTCCCTTTTACATTCTAATCTCCTTCTAATCTCCTTTTTTACTTTCAGAATTTCAAATTCATCATTTAATTGAGAATTTTTAATTTGTTCTTTCTTGCTGTTTTAGTTGCAAGCCCAATTCATTTTATGTCATTTTATGCAAGTAAGCATCTAGAGATATAAAATTTCCCCTAATAAGTGCTTAGGCTGCATCCCTTAAATTTTCATATGTTGTCATTATTTTCATTCTCTTGTATGAAATTATTGATTGTGTCTATGATTTGTTGTTTTACGCATTCATTCTTTAGGATTGATTGCTTAGTTTCCAATTAATTTGTGGTCTATTTTTCCCTGGCCTTTTATTGCATGTAATTTTTATTACTTCATGATCTGAAACAAATATATTTACTATTTCTGTCTTTCTGCATCTGATTTTGAAGTTTTTATGCCCCAATACATGGTCAATTTTTGTATAGATTTGATGTTTTGCTGAGGGAAAAAAATAACACACACACACACACACACACACACACACACACACACATATATATATCCATTCAATTTTCTCCAAATGTCTATCATACCTAACTTTTCTAGAATTCTATTCACCTCATTAACTTCTTTCTTATTGATTTTGTGGTTTGATTTATCTAATTTTGAGAGAGTAAAGTTGAGAACCCCACCAGTATAGCTTTTCTCTCTAATTCTTTTTTCAGCTCTCTTAACTTCTCTAGGAATGTGAAGGCTATACTACTTGGTGTATATATGTTTAGATATGATTTTAATGTCTATGGTACCTTTTAGTAGGATAAAAGATTCCTAATTTCTTTTAATAGATCTATTTTTTTTTTTTTGCTTTTGTTTGTGCTGAAATTTAAATTGCTACCCCTGCTTTTTCTGCTTCAACTGAAACATAATAGATTCTGCTCCAGCCTTTTATCTTTACTGTGTATGTATCACTATGTGTTTCTTGTAAATAACAAATTGTAGCATTCTGACTTTTAATCCAATCTACTGTCTGCTTTTGTTTTATAGAAGAGTTCATCCCATTCACATTCACATTTAAAATGACAAACTCTGCATTTCTGCCATCTTATTTTTCCCAAGTTATAATTTTCTCTTTACTTTCCCCCTTTCTGTTCTCCCTTATATTTTGTTTCTAACCACCACCTTGCTCACACAGACCTCTCCTTTTACAGCCCCTCCCCCTTTCTTTTCCCTTTTTCCCTCCTACTTCGCTACAGGGTGAGACAAACTCATCTGTGAAACTAAATGTGCCTGATATTCTCTCTTTGAGCCAAATCTGATGAGAATAAAATTCACACACTGCTCATTCCCCTCCTTTTTTTCCCTTAATTGTGTTGTCTTTTTTGCCTCTTCATGAGAGTAATTTACCCAATTTTATTCCATTTTCCTCTTGCTGTAGAATTCCCTTTCCTACTCTAGTTTCTTTTTTATATCATCACAATAAAATCAAATTATACCTGCACCCTCTAAGTATACCCATACCAGGGATACAGATTTCAAGAGTTAAACATGTCATCTTCCCATATAAGGATATTAGCTTTTTAAATTTTAAAAGAAAGATTTTTTTTTCCTCTCCTTTTTATATTTTTTATGCTTTTCTTAAGTTCTCTAATTGATGATCAAATTTTCTATTCGGCTTTGGTCTTTTCATCAGAAATAAATGACATTCACCTGTTTCATTGAATGTTCATCTTTTCTCCTGAAAGTTAATATTCAATTTTGCTGGATAGTTGATTCTTGGCTGCAATCCAAGATCCTTTGCTTTTCAGAATATCAGATTCCAGGACATTTGATCCTTTAAAGTAGAAGCTACTAGGTCTATAATCCTGATTGTGGCTCCTCAATATTTGAATTGTTTCCTTCTGGCTGCTTTCAGTATTTTCTCCTTGATTTGAGAATTCTTAAATTTAGCTACAATGCTCCTTGGAGTTTTCACTTTGGGATCGCTTTCAATGGCTATTTTACCCTCTTATTCTAGGACATCAGGGCAGTCTTGATGAGTTACTGAAGATTATGTCTAGGTTCTTTTTTCATCATGATTTTCAAGAAGTCTACTAATTCCTACATTGTCTCTGCTAGGTCTATTTTTATCAGGTCTGTTGTTTATCCAATGAGGTATTTTACATTTTCTTCTATTTTTTTTTCAATTTTTTTAGTTTGGTTTGACTGATTTTTGAAGTTTCATTGAATCATTCATTTCCATTTGTTCAATTCTAATTTTTAGTGAATTATTTTCTTCAATTACCCTTTTTATCTCTTTTTGTGTTTGTCCAATTGAACATTTAAATGACACATTTTATTCATTGATTTTTTTTTCCATTTCACAAAATTCTGTTTTTCAGTGAATTGGTTTCTTTTTTTATATCTCTTTTGAAGGAGTTATATGTTGTTGTTTTTTTTTTCCATTTCATCTGTTCTATTTTTAAGGAATTTTCTTCAGATATTTTCTGTTTTTCGTTTTCCAAATTCTCTTGCAAAGCCATCATTTCCTTTCCCCATTTTTCTTCTAACTTTTTAAAGATCCTTTTTGTCTTCTTCCAAGAGAGTCTTGTGAAATGGGGACCAATCTTTATTACACTTTGGAGCTTTATATGGAGATGATTTTCCTTTAGGATCCTCAGGGTTTTATGTCTGTTCTTCTCTTTCTCCAAAAAAAGCTCTATGGTTAGAGTTCTTTTTGCTTTTTGCTCAGCTTTTTTTGAAAAAGTCTGCTCTTAAGTCAAAGGGGAGGTTGTCCCAAGCTTCCTGTACAGTTGCCTTAGGTTGTTCTGAAGCTGGTGCTGCTGACTAACTTTCTGTGCTGGGTGAGCATGAACTAATCCCTGTTATTCTGGGGTCCAGAAGCTCACTATTTGCCTTTTGTATTTGTCTCAGATGTCTCCCAGCTAATCTGCTGATCTACTGACTTGTAACCAGGATAGAATAGGCTGAGAGCCTCCCAGTAGATTCTCTGAGCAGGGAAACTGCAACACCCTGGCTCCCTGCTCTGTGCATGTGCTCAGAGACCTCCCTCTTCCTCTCCTGCCTGATTAAAACAGACATTTCGTGAAGTTCTTCCAAAATTCTTCTGCTGGAAATTTGTTACACTCCAAATATTTGTGGGTTCTGTTACTTCAAAACCAGTTCAGAGGCTTGATCTGGTATTGATCTGAGAGATACCAGGAGGAACTGAGATAAAGATCCTTTATTGAATAAATTCTTATTGCCTTATTATATGAAAATGATGAATTTAATATTTCTGCTTTTCTGCATTTGTTTGCAAGATTTTTAGGCCCTAATAGCATCATTTTTTTTTGAAATTGCCATGTACCACTAAGAGAAATATCCCTTCCACTCCCAATTCAATTTCCTCCAGATATGTACCATACCTAGCTTTTTAAAAATTCTCATCACCTTAGTTTTTTTTTTCCTTTAACTATTTAAGTTTTAGTTATTTCTTTAAGGAATACTTTGTAATTGAATATATACAAATATTTCTACATATTTTGGCATGCAATGTTAAGATATTCTATATATTTTTTTTGTTTATTTAGAATGGGAATTTAATTTCTGTTAATGTCTCCTGTATTTTGTATTTATTAAATATAGAAATGCTGTTGATTTTGGAAAATTTATTTTGTAGCTTGCAACTTTCTTTAATCTGTTTTCTCAATTAGTATCATTCTTAGATGCTATCACTATCTCTTGTAATATCAATTAATTTCATCAGGAAAAGAGAAAACATTTTTTTAATTTATCTTTATCCTCTTTTAATCTCTTTCTCATGACTTATTTCTGTTGCCTAAATATTAAGAATTATATTAAATAGTGGTTGGTAAAATTGTCATTATTGCTCTGCTGCTACATTTATATGAAAAGGTTGTAATATAACATCACTGCATATGAAGTTTGCTTTTTTTATTGATCGATTGCTTTTTATGATACTATAAATACTTTTTATGCCTATAGTTCACAGGGATTTTTTTTTTAATGGAAGTTTACTATGCATCATCAAAGACTTTTTCTTCATTTAAGATATTTATATGGTTTGAGATGTTTTGGTTTTTAATTGATTATGTTGATTAATTTCCTACTGTTAAGTAGTCTGAATCTTTGGTATGAATTTCACATGATTAGAGTAAAAGATTTCTCACATAAATCATGGTCATTTTTTCTCTATATTTTATTTAAATTTTGGGGCCAATTTTCATTAAGAATATTAATCTTTAGTTTTACTATTAGGACTGTCTCATAAAAGGATTCTAGGAGGATATTATATATACATATATGTTTATATTTACTTAAAAAGGGAGATAGAAATATATATATTCAAATGTATATACATTGAAAAATGCTGTCAAATTCACAGGAGATTATTTTTCCCCTGGTAGTTCCTTTCTTTCTTCCTTTTTTTTCCCCTGAGATTTGGCAATTTAAGTTCTCTGGTCTCTGATACTTTGAAAATAAATCTAAAATTTAAAAAAAAAAGATTAATAAAATTAACATTTTTTTATTTGAAAAGACCAATGAAATTGATAAACTTTTAGTTAATCTAAATTAAAACAAGACAACAAAACATCTAATCAACAAAATATTAAATGTCCTTCTTCCCAGATTTTCCTTGTTTACTTTTTGAGTCTTTCCCCCCTTATAGTGATTTCTTGGCAGGTTGGATATTAGCCTCATCTCACATTTGGCAAATAGCATAACTCTCTGCAACAAGTAACTTTGGGGAAACTACCCAAAAATGACCCTCACTGGAATCTGTGTTCTTTCCTTCAAGCTTAGCGCAATAATATACAACACCTCATTCCCCACACATTCTCGCATGCATTGGATCCTCCTCTGCTCCCTCTAGGCAATTCAAACATCAGTAGAGGGATGCTGACTGGCAGTTAAGAGCTTTTCAGTATTGCTGCTAAGGGGCTGTAGGCCCCAGAAGCCTTTTTACTTTCTCCTGCCACACTGATTATCTGGCATTACCTGAACAAATTTCTGCAGTCTAGAAATGGAAAGACTCAAGAAAGAGTAAGAAGAACCAGGGTTTGGGCTTGGATTTTGTTGTAAGTACCAACCCTTTTGTCAGGTCCTTTTATATATCAATGCAACCTACTTTCTAACAGTTTAGAAAGTGAGGGAGGAGTGCTCAATAAACCTCAGGATGATTGAGTCTCAGTTCATATATATTAGAGGCTTTTTGAAGCTTCTTTTGAATTATGGCTATCTTAGACTATGGAATTAGTCCATAATTTCTATGTCCATGATTTTGGAGATATTTGATATGTCTTTGGAATCAGAGAAAATGTCACGTTCCCTGTTCTTTTGCTCAAGTGACCCAGAAATTCCTAAATCTATTTTAAAAATATTTACTATTACTAGGGAAGAACAGAACTACTTGAAATTCTTCTGAATTACCTATTTTTCTATGGATCCTCATGGAACATGCAGCAAGCTGTTCACCAGGGACATACTCTGTGATCATTTGGAAAAGATCACAAACTTAACAGCTGTTTGCTCATTAGGCTTGAATTGAACTTGAAGATTTTGCTGCTTAACTGCTAAGCCTTTTCTAGTATGAGACAATGAAGCAGCTTAATGGATAAGATAACATTTTGAATTTGATCAGAGAGTAGTAGTCTCATAGCAAATGTCATGTACATTTACATATGTATATGTGAGAAGAAGGATTGGATTGGTTTATATAACATGAGGGTTGTGGCCCCAATACTTAAAGTGTGTATTAGCTAAAGATTGATTACTTTTAAAAATATAAGGGAGCTTTGGACAGATGCTGTCTGATAACACATTGCACAAGGTAGAAGACTTTACAAAATTTTTTTGTATTACTTTGAAAGCAGGGAATGACTGGTTCTGAGTATATAAGTGGATGAGAGTAACTTGTTACAGGAAGGATAGAGTAATGCTTAAACATATTTCTGACCTTTCCTAACTGGAAGACTGGATTATCCTGACTTTTTTTTTTAATCTTAAAAAACACTATTTTAATCAGTCAGATCTACTTTTTTTTTTAACAGATGTTTTCAAATTATCTTTCTCTGACACTGTGTATATCTCTCTACCAGTCTAGTCTGCTGTTCTGCAATATTGCCTAAATAATTATTTCTTTCATAGCAATAAGCTTGTCCAAAATATTTATTTGACTGCTTCCCAAAGTATTTTTTCCCTTCAAGAGGTCTCTCCATGAAGAAAGCCAGGAAAGACAGCCTGTTTTCTCTTGAAAGCAGAACTCCCTTTTGCTAAATTTATACAAACATATTGTATTGAACAATTATTTTCTCCACTTTTTGTAACATATTACAAAAATGTCCAAGCTTGAACTCTGGGTTGTATTCCAATAAGAAAATCCAACAATTTATAGGGACATTCTAAAGAAATTTTATAATATATTCATTGCCTAAAGCACCAGAAAAGTAGTTATTTAACCTTTGTTTAAACTTCTCCAGAGAGAGAAATTGGGAAAAAAAAATAAACATCCTGGAAATAGACTATTCTATTCTTTACTAGTGTTAACTATTGGAAATTATTGTTTTTGCTCTATTGAAATATTAATGCCTTTTAACTTCTATTATCACAAATTGACTCAGAAATAAATCAGAATCATCCCATTTTTCTCAATAGTTCTTCAAATATTTAAAAACATATAATCCATCCTTTACTCTCCAAATCTTTTCCAGTTTTGGCTATATGTTATAATTTATTTTCCCGTGGAGAATATGTTATACCCATGAAGAGCTGCATTCAAGATTTATCTCTGACACATACTGTATTTATTTTGACCCTATGCAAGCCACTTATGTTATTGGTGCTTTGGACAATTCTGGATCAGTAGATATAAAAAAAAAAAAGTTCTATTCTGAACTGATGGAGGGACTTTCTTTATCTAAGAGTGTTATATAACAATAAAATCAGAGATCCAATTATTACTAAGTCTATTCTTTTCCCAAATTTTTTTGTACTTTATATATTACATGTAAAATTTATTTTCACAATTTTTTTTAAATTTTGAATTCCAGATTCTCTTTTTTCATCCCTACCTCACCTCTATTGAGAAGGCACATGTGAAATTATGTAAAACATACTAAATCTCTTCTGACAGGATTCCAAGTCCCCATGTCATATTAACCAGAAATTTAATGAGAAAACATGTGGTGTCAATAAAAATAATACCTGGAAAAAAGCTTAATTTGTACAACTCTAGAAATAAATACTAATAACAAAGAAAAGACCTACATGAAGTCATGATTTATTTTCTTTTGATTAGTTTTCTGTTGCAATTTAATCAGTCAAATGGTGATGATGTTGTTGATGATAATAGCTCAACTTTATATTTAAGATTTGCTAAGCAATTTCTTCACAGTAGTTCTGTGAAGTAAGAATTGTACATGGCAGGGGAGTATTCCTGATGCCAGAACTAATGTTCCATATTGGGATGAAATGAGGCAAAAGACTGAACAAACACAAGGAGATTTACTTTGCACTAAAAGAGCAAGGAACTGAAACAAAAACTTGTTCTGCATGGTCCCCTCATTTTATTTATCAATATGGAAGTATGTTTTTAACACCAGAGAATGTTAAGATGAATTGTTTGAACTTTAGAAATTCACCAAGTTCAAAGGGCAAATGTTCCATGTCATTAGATCTTTTATGCCTTTAGATGAATAGGAAGCTACATTTTGGGAAACTGGAACTGATGAAGTTCCATAAGCAGCTTTATCCTGTTTCTACTTCATATTACCTGGGTATATTGACAGAGTAAGAAAGTTGTGTCAAGAAAGTTGGAGGGTTATATGATTCCAGAGACTACTTTGACTTCTTTTAGCTAATGCTTCCCCATGGAGGAAAGAAGCCATGTCAAGAAAACACTAGTCCTATCACCATCCCCATTTTAAAGAGGAAAAAATCAAACCTCAAAGCCTGTTGTTGGCTTATATATGATCTCATAATCTTCAACAAAGGTGCCTAAACACAATAAAACTTCATATATTCACTCTTGCAGCAAATATTGGTATTTAGTATGTAATTGCAAGGAAAAGAGATAGACAGGATGTGAGATGAAGACAATGTATGATGCAAAGTCCTGAACTGATCATAGACTTATCCTCTACAAACTAAATGTTCTCATTCAACAAAAGCAGAAGAAGAATTGATGTCAACAGAACAGAATACTTCTCTAAGAGGGAACAGTTTTTGGCTAACATGGAGGGTAAGTTGAACCAACATGTGGTTGACTACAGGGACAGAAAAGGAATGGCAACTTTCAGAAATTTGGTGTAGAGCACTGCATTTGCTTATCTGGCTCAGAACACTTGCAAACATCAAGAATGATTAGATTAAATAATTGAAAAATTTAGAAGCTGTTCAATGAAAAATGAGAATTCTTCAGGGTGTATCAGCAGGAGAGTTCATCCATCTCTAAGAAGGTAGCATTAGGGAAGTGGAGACAAGATGGTGGAGTAAAGGCAGGAACTCACCCAATCTCTTCCCCAAACAGTTCCAAATTCCTTTAAATAATGACTCTAAACAAATTTTATGCAGGGGTCCTCAAACTTTTTAAATAGGGGACCAGTTCATTGTCCCTCAGACTGTTGGAGGGCCGGATTATAGTAAAAATAAAAACTTTGTTTTGTGGGCCTTAAAAAAAAAAAAAAAAAAACTTCATAGCCCTGGGTGAGGGGGATAATCATCCTCAGCTGCCACATCTGGCCCATGGGCCGTAGTTTGAGGACCCCTGTAATTTAGAGCATCAAAATGCCCCAAAATGAATTAGAACATTTTCAGCCAAAGGCAAGTTAGAAACTCAGCAGAAAAAGTGGGAGTCCAGAGTGCAGCCTCAGCTCAGGCTGATTTCTGAATCAGAAGAAGTCATGGCAGCTTCCAGACCTCTCAGCCCAGAGTCACCAAAATGGACCTGGGAGTTCAGCAAAAAAAGGTCTATGGAACCAGAGTGGAAGCCCAGTGGGCAATCCTAGCACAGGCCTGGCCCATTTCCAGCTCCAGCCAGGACCTCTGCATCAGCAGCATCAGCATTAGTGAGGCAGAACCTCTGACTTGCAGCTGAAGGCTCCTGGATCTCTCATCCCATAGATACCAGGGAAGACTTGGAAAGTCATTGGAGAGAATTTGTGGCAATAGGATGGGTATCTGGTATGTAATCATAGTGCAGCCCTATCAGTGGAGCTCTGGCCAGCACACTAGATCTTATAGCTACAGTGGGGCAGGGACACACATAACAGCTCCAGGACAGAAAAATTGTTTGTGTTCAGATTCCTAGAAAGATTTCTGAAAACAGCTGTACAAAACCTCTGAAGCTTGGGAAAGTGCACCCTTCACCCTGGAAATAGATCGCTACTTTAACAAATAGTTAAAAATAGAATAATAGCCTGAAGAAATGAGCAGAAAACAACAAAAGATGTTTCTATCCATAGCAAGTTATTATGATGAAAAAGAAAACCAAAACACACACTTAGAAGATGATGACAAAGACTAAGTTCCTACATCCAAAGTCTCTAAAAAAAAAAATGAACTAGAGCTATGAAAGAGCTTAAAAGGGACTTTGAAAATCAAGTAAGAGACATAGAGGAAAAAATAGAGAAAGAATTAAGAGAAGTACAAAAGGAAATACATAAAGCTAATGAGAAGAATGGCCAGTTGGCAAAAGTGGGACAAATGCCATTACTGGGTCTGTATCCCAAGGAAATATTAAGTAGGGGAAAAGACCTATATGTGCACAAATGTTTATAGCAGCTTTCTTTGTGGTAGCAAAGAATTGAAAAAGGAATGGTTGCCCATCTATTGAAGAATGACTGAATAAGTTGTGGTACATGGAAGTAATGGAATATTATTGTTCTATAAAATGATGAATGAGCTGATTTTATAAAGTTCTGGAAAGATTTACATGAACTGATGCTGAGTGAAATAAGCAGAGGCAAAAATACATCGTACACAGTAACAGCACAAATGGGCAATGATCAACTATGAAAGGTTTGATTTTTCTCAGTAGTTCAGTGATTCAAAGCATTCCCAATAATCTTTGGATAGGAATGCCATCAACATTCAGAAAAAGATCTAAGAAGACTGAATGTCTTTTTCTGATTTTTTTCTCTTCCATGGTTTTTCCCTTTTGCTCTGATTTATTTTCCTCCCAACACAATTCATAAGGCAATGCATATTAAAGTACACAAACTTAGTATAGTAAGAAAGAAAGGAAAAGGAAAAAAAATATGCTGACTGAAATTTTCTGGGTTGTTAATGCAGGAGGAGGTCCCACCTCCCTTCCCGATTTCTATGCCTTCATTTTCCATCTCTATAAAAATAAAGGAATTGGATTATCCTGGGACAATCACAGGAGGATAAATCACTTTTATTCATTCATGGCAAGACTCTTGAAAGAATCCACCTTAATAGTCTGATCCAATACTGGGAGAAGGCCATCACCCTGAAAGCCAGTATGGCTTCAGAAGGAGCCAAGGAACAATCAATATGGTGTTACCACCCAAGAATTGCTATAACAGTAGCAGAACAAAGCACTGTATACATTTTTAGATCTGATCAAGGCCATTGATACAGTTAATCATGAAAACCTATGGAAAATAATGTCAAAATTTGATGGCCCAGAGAAGTATATCAGTATAATAAGGCCATTTTTTTCCCTGAGGCAATTGGGGTTAAGTGACTTGCCTAGGTCACACAGCTAGGAAGTGTTAAGTGTTTGAAACCAGATGTTAAGTTAAGTTCCCCTAACTTCAGGGCTGGTGCTCTATCCACTGCATCACCTAGCTGCGCCACCTAGCTGCGCCACCTAGCTGCCTCCTATTCATCTTGGAATGCTTGCCCATTTCTGGGCAATTGATAATGCTTTCAAGGTTATTGCTCAGATAACTTCCAACTCAAATATACTATGATTACAAATACAGTAAAGAATTTATTCAAAGTGCCTCATATTTTTTCCATCCTCCCCTATTCTCATTTATCCAATCCAGAGCTCTATCAATTTTTCTCTTGCTCTCTCATCCTGGTGCAGGAGTAATTAACATTTATGAATGTCCCTTTAGCAATCTGGTGAATCCTATGGACTTATCCAAAATAATGTTTTTCAACAAATAAAATAAAGTACATATAGTTACAAAGGAAACGAATTTATGTTCAGTTATCAAAATAGTATAATGGCAATATAATAATTATCATTATCTCATTTTCATCATACATGATATTCAACTAGTTATGATTTAACAAAAATTCAATTTTTTTCTTAGAATTCTGCATACAAGGTGGTATGATCCAGGAAGAGATGAAGAAATTTGATAACTGTTCTAAACCTGGAGTCTAGAAAAGCCATTGCGCCTCTGCAGCTATAATGTACAGACCCTAAATCTGTGACCAAAGCCCCTAGTCTCTTGTTCAGATACCATGACTACTCTTTTTCATCCTGGTGCTGTGGTGGGTACACTTTTGAAAGGACCCAACATCTGTGTCAAACACTCACCCACAACTTCCTCATTTGTTGAGACTGGAAAAATGTTTCACCTCGACATTTTGTTAGCTCTCCTACTCCAAAATTTAATTTGAGGCATTGTATACAAATGTATACAGTGCTCTGTTCTGCTACTGGTATAGCAGTTCTTGGGTGGTAACATCATATTGATTGTTCCTTGGCTCCTTCTGAAACCATACTGGCTCTCAGGGCCATCCATTAATTGGATAGAAATTTCAGAGAGAACTGTTGCATTGTTGTCTCATCTTTCCCATTTTGGCTTTCCCATTCTTATCCTCTTTTTTGGGAAAGCCTTTCATTTCATGTGGTTTTGAAAAAAAATGAACATTCAGTATTGTGTCTATGAAGAAATTATAGTATTAAATTTGCATGGATCAATGTTATTTCTAAATTATTTTGTGATAGTTAAGTCAGTATTGATGCTTCTGTCATAATTTATTTGCTTAATTCTGGAGATATTTTGATAACTCTATTTGCATTGTAAGGATTGTTGTCTCTTAGTATAGTGAGGGCTGATATATGAAACACCTAATTGTTTTTCTTTCTAGGCATTCAGCTGATAATTTTTGCCTCCTTTTGTTTTCATTTACAAACAATAATATAATCACATTGTTCATATTTAGACAGCATGATGTAGTGGAAACAACAATCAATTTAGAGACAAAGGACTTGAATTTGTATCCTAGTTTTATACTTCCTATTGTATAAAGGTGATTAACCTCTCCAAGCCTCAGTTTCCTTAATGTTTAAAATGAAAAGGCTGCATTATATCATCTCATGTTTCTTCTAGCTCTAATTCCTTTAATCCTATATTTATTTGGGGGATTATCTAGGTTTTAGTTTATAATGACCCTCCCTTTTCCCTTTTTGCTATACTTTGAATTTTTTTCTTCTTATGGGTATGTTAAGCATAGGATAGAGGAAACAAGCACAGAAATTCTGAAACAAAAATCTAAAACAACAACTGAATTGTTGTTGTTAGTTCTTATAAAAATATGGTACAAAATAGAAATGAAAGATAATGGTTATAAAAATGGAAGGAGTAAAGATGAT
This sequence comes from Antechinus flavipes, assembly GCF_016432865.1. Lineage (NCBI taxonomy): Eukaryota > Metazoa > Chordata > Mammalia > Dasyuromorphia > Dasyuridae > Antechinus > Antechinus flavipes. Next base: position 160,623,029 of record NC_067400.1, read on the forward strand.
CATTTACCTATGTATCAATTGCAATGTTTTGAAAGTCCTTCTAGACATATAAAGTTCAACTGAGATTGCTCCTTGAAATGGAGAATATTTGATTGTGATAGCATTTGTTACTAATTCAAAACTAGTAATGATAGGGTTTTCATATTATTATTTTTCCTTCAGTTTCATCTTATTTATTTATTGTATAGTACAGTATAGTGACATGGGAAAGATTTAGCTTCCAATAGCTACAGAAGAGGAAAAGATTATGTTTTCTGATCTATCATTCATTTATATTCTTCATACTTGCCAATCTACCTTAAGAATTATACTATAGATTATTATATTGGTATTTTCAATGGTCTCTGGGAAATCTCATTCTTGACAAGAAAATTGAAAGTTTCTAATATGAAAGAAAAATACGTGAAACTACACCATACCTCCTCCCCCCTTCTTATACAAGAATAAATGGACTGTTTAAGTATTTATAGGTAGTTTTTTTAAAAAAAATGTTGAGATGCATGATTGCTTCCAATAACATGCGTGACACATTTGCCTTAAGTTATAAAGAATAACAACTTATTATTGTTGTAATTGTAAGTTATAAAGTTATATATATATATGTATATATATATATATATACATATATATGTTATAAAGAATGAACAAAAATGTAGAATTCTTTGAAGTTTGCAAAACACGTTAAATATTATTCTATTTCATCATCACAACAATCCTGGGAAGTATGCGGTTTTATAAACCATATTTTATAGCTAAGGAAACCAAGACAAATTTTTTTTGACAATTGCCACACAGCTAGTATGTAGGTGTTTGAGGTCAGATTGGAACTCAATTTTCATGACTCTAGGTCTAGTACTTTAGCCACAGCATCATCTAACATGAAACACTGAAACAAAATCCATTCTTTCTCATGTAGGTACACAGTACATAAAAACACATACAATCACAGGTGGCCTGCACAGCCCCATCCATCCCCTGGAATGCATGTGGAAAACAATCTTTAAAAGGGATGTCCAGGACAAGGAAAGCAAGAGGTGGTTAGCATCTTTTTATGGATAAATGATCTGACATGTGAATGTGAGGTCATAAAAAATAACAAAGTTACACAGTGCTCAGCATTCTTTATTTTTATGACAAAATAAACTTTCTGAGATTCCTGGAAGGGCATTAGGAAAAAAACAAAAACTGCACATGGAACATAAATCATGATAGACAATAATTAGGAATTCTCCATCAGAGGAAATTTTAAGGGGAAAAAAGATTAAATAGAAAGTAAGTTGAGAGGAATAAAAAGAATTGCATGTTAGTTGATGAATGAAAAGAAAAATAAAATCATTTGGGTCCATGATAATCCTTTCAATCATATCATAAAAACAATATGTTTTTACTGAAAGAGAAATAACAAAGGAAAAGAACAGAAAATTTCCCTCTATATTTTAGATATCCTACTTTTAATTTATAATGTAGATTTTAAACATCACTTTTTCTTATAAATGTCTTTCTGATAAATAACTATGAGAGTCTTGGTAATAAATGCAATCCACTGTAATGAATGAAAAATATTTTTGATTGTCAGGGGTGAGAAGGTAAGTGAGCATTTTTCAGATATATCCTCAGTTAATTGTGGCAGTGAGAGATATCTTAGGAAAATTACATAGACAGATTGATGATCTCATCAAGTCTGATGGTTGATAAAAGGTTCATTCATAACAGATGTCTACATTTAGCCTTAGAGAGAAAATCAAGCAGGCAAGCAGAGTACAGTAGCTTCTTGATATTTAGAGGAATATATCAGAAAAAAAAATAGCCCAGAAATTTAATAAAGAGGTTAGTGACAAGAAAGAATACATATGATAGACTTAGAGATGCAGAGTGAATGAGACGAAAGTAATAAGGATAACTAGACCAATATATATTTTATATATAATAGGATTGTAATTTCAAAACTATTGGGAGTTCCTGGTGGGAAAAATTCATCTGAAAAAGATCATATGCAATTTGCAACTGTAGAAGTTTTCCTGAGGTAAGAGAATAGGGGGTAGAGCAAAGGGGGAAGGCAATAAATTGATAAGAGATTTGAATTAGAAGTAATTTCTTTCTCTTTTTTTTTTTTTTGAAGTCATTTCTTCTTGACTTCAAGGCCTACTTTTTTTTTTTTTAACTATTAAACCCTACTTATTCAGCAATAATAACAGCGTACTACAACTAATGGTAATGAATAACTAGAATTTATGTAGCACTTAAGGTTTATAAAATTCTTTAGTTATATTATCATGTTGTATCCTATAATTTTGTCATAGACAAAATAATAATGAATGTTTACTTTGCTAAAAACATGTGAAATGTTTCCAGAAAAAAAAAAAGAGAGAGAAAGTATGGGGAAGATGAGGTAGCAATGCCGCTGAACTCTCCTTAATCTCCATCCAAATAACTTTAAAATAATGCCTTAAATTAAAATTTGGCAGAGCTAACAAAACATTGAGGTGGCACATTTTTCCAGTCTCAGAAAATAAGGGGGTTGGCAGGTATAGGTACAAGAGATAGAGCACTAGGTCAAAAACAGAAAGACCAATATTCTTGAGTTGAAATCCAGCCTCAGACTCTTTTTATTGACTGCATAACCTTGGGCAAGTCTTTTAACCCTGTTTGAATCAGTTTATTTTCTATAAAAATGAGTTGGTGGAGGAAATGGTAAACCACTCCTGTATTTTTACCAAGAAAACCACAAATGGATCACAATGTGGCATATACTACTGAATAAACAAAAATACCCTGCTTACAACCCTAGGAAATAGTGTATGTTAGTATCCTCATTTTCTACATAAGGAGTTACAAAGCAGCCTTTAATGACACAGGTTTTGCCTGTGGAGTGGGAAAATAAATTGGAGGCAGAGGGAAGAAGAGGGACGTCAGAGAGCAGCAACTGTCTCTCAGTGTCCTAACCAGCAGGACCTCGTCATTTGTGGGGTGTCGAGGAGGACAAGACCTGTAAGAGAAACGGGCAAGAAAGAGGAGGGAGACAACATTGCATTGGAAAAGAGTCTCATTTATTGAAAGAAGGAGTTATATATGGTTTGACTGCCTGTGTTTTCTGGGTAGTGGGTTGCAATGTAAAGAGAAGAATGTCAGACCACAGATGTGGCTGACATCCTGGGGCATACTGGTTATCTAGTTCCAGGGCGGAAATGGCCAATTTCCTGGGACACACATTATCTTGTCTCAGGAATTTAGGACGTATTGTTTGTTCACAATAAGGTTTTAGCTAATGTATCAGAGTTTACGCACAGGTAGTCACGGTCTTCTTGGCTCTTTGTTTCCTGTCTCCAACATCTCCCCCTTCCTTATTATATGCACGATGAATTATGGGTCGGTGGAAGGCCTGTCTTAGGCTATGCGATGTGCATCTGGACCTGCAGCCTACCTAATTCATTTGGCAGGACTCCTGTCTTAGGCTATGTGAGCTGACACCACCCCTACTAGAGGCGGGCTCACAATAATCTCGTCATAGGACAATCCTGCAGCATAAGGCCAGCATATAGCAGATCGCAGAGTCGCAATAATCCCGTCATGGGCTCCTCCACAGCTTTAGGCCCACTTAACTATCTCGACAGCATTTACTATACCAGGGGGTGTTGAGTTCGGCCTCTAAATTGGCAAACTACAGAGGCTCAAAAAGTGGATTTTGCATTTGTTCCAACTACTCGGGAGTATGGAGCCTTTGATAGAACATGTGAGTACTCTTCTGAACGGCAGCATCCACCTGGGACTTAACAAAACCAGTTAACTTAGCAAACAGCCAAGGTCCGAAAGAAATAAGGAGAATAGCCAGGAACGGTCCCAGAAGAGTAGGAAGAAGGGTTGTCAGCCGGGGGTGGGGGGGAATGGTTAACAAAATAAGGGATTCTAAAACTAAAGCATCCAAATTCAATCTGAACTAGTGAGATAGGGGGTGGGGCAAAAGTGCTTAAGGCAAAGTGAATAGGAGCTTGGCGTTCCCATTCTTTCAGGTATTTTGAAAAAATATATACCAGTTTTCCCAATGTTCTATCTCTACCTCCCCCCACCCCCTTTTTTTTTTTTTTTCACGGAAAGGATTATCAAATGACCATTCCCCATATAAATTCCGAGAGTGAATCAAAATCCCTATACATAACAGACTAGTACAGTAGCATTTCCTAAAAAGCCCTTAAACATAACAGCAATAATTACACAAAAATCCCATATCAAATTTTAAACACACAGTAATAGATGATCCAGGCAAGGTTTAACAGTCAGTCATCAACCATTCCCAAAGTTCCTTATATCAGTCCAAAGTACACTCGATGCAGGGTCCAGTCCATGGTCTCATGTACAAACTGCTGCTTCAGGCTGTGAAGTGATAGGAGGCTCTCATTCCTTGCAGAGTGGGTGTGTGCCGTGGTGACAATCAAAGCTGATTGATCCAAGCTGATCCAGGTTCCAGAAGCAAGTCAATATCTGTAATTTGACCAAAATCTAGAACAAAAACACAAATCTAGCAAATAAAGATTAGATCAGTCTCAGATAGACTCAGTTCACCAAACTGTTGCAAAATACGAGGAGGCCAAAATAAATTGGCCAGCAGTTTCCTATGTGAAGAGATGAGTTTGCTTTACAGGACAAGCAAAGGGGTGCAGTCTTACAGACCCCTGTTAATTGTCCACTTATCATGTAGAACTTTAAAGGAACAGAACACAAATATCCAGTAATGGACAGATGACCAGACGAAATACTTAGTTGCCCAAGCATTTAGGATACATGATTACATATGACCAGACTGAAAAATAGCAAGGCATGACATAATTGAATTGCATTAACAATTCTATTGGCCATTGCTCTGATCAGAGAGATCAGTTACAGAAGGAAAATTTCAAGAACATAACTATAACATAACATAAGCAGTTGAGTTTTAACTGCTTATCAATTGTCCCAGTAATTGTCAGAGGGTGGAGCTTTAAAACTCCCAAATAGCATTAACTAATTAACTCTAAGCCCAAAAACTTTTACCTCCAATAACAAATTTCATTAATCAAATTTCTGATAAATCTTAAACAAAGAGTTACCATAACCTTACAGTAATAACAGAAAGAAATTTCGCCTCAGTAAGTTCACAACTCAGAACAATTATCATATCTAGGTAGATGTTACATGAGTGAACATTATACATACAAATCATTTTGCTTTTAAAATACCCAATACATAGAAAAATATCCCAAACTGCATATTGTCCACAACAGAAACATTTTCAAAGGGACAAAGAAAAAACTATTATGTTCAGAGGCCTTTTCAATAACCTCAGGATGATCCAATACAATCAATTTAAACTTATACAAAAGACCCAATTCCACATAAAAGAATTCAAGAAGGTTTTTAACATAGCAATTAAAACTTTTAGAAATACTCGGACCAAAGTATGGATCACATTTATGATCATATTCCTCAACCAAGAAAACTTTTATCTATCAAAAAAACAAATATTCAATCATTTAACCTAAAAGTAAGCATGTCCTTAAAAATCACAGTTTGCTGCACTGCCACAATCAGATAAGAAAAAAAGTGGCAGGAAAATACTTAAGAGGGGTGAGGGGAGGAGAGGATTCCACATGGCCACCCTTCCCCAACTCCTGACCCCATAGAAAAAAAACTTCCCTCGGGTTCCCCACTCGATTTCCTACATGGGGATCCTTTTCAAGATTTAGCCCATCAGTTTCCCAACATCAGATTACTTCCCAAATCTACCCATTTCCAACTTTCAATCTCCTTAAAGAACTTTCCTTCCCAGATGCTCCTTTGGTAAAGTAGCAGAAGGCAGTGGGGGTGGGTGGTTCCCTCCCCCACCTCTTTACCTACTCCCAAAAGTCTTTCACCTTCCTAAAACCATGCAAACCTCTAATTTCCCCTACAAATCACTCCTTCCTAAATCACCTGCATTCCTCTGTCCTATTCCCTTCAAAAACCTGTAAGATTCACACTATAGTGAATAACCCAAACCTCCACAAAACCCACACATGTCAAGCAAAGCTGGATTTAAAGTATAACTTATGTTAACAAATAACTCAATATATTTCAGACGGTAACAAACTGAATCAAACTAATACAGCTGTCTTTAAAAGTTTTTGTTTGTTTGTTTGTTTTTTTTTTTTTTCCCACCACATTTCTTCTAACAGCTATTAGCATCTTATCTCCGGAGCTTTTTATTGCCCAGGCCAGGCTAAGTTTGAATTTTATTGCTCTTTACTCTAGTAGGCTTTTCCTTAAAAAAAAAAAAATTAAAATCACAAGCAAATTTTCCTTAATCATTGTTCTTAAAACTTAGCAAAGCTCTTAAATCAGCAAACAGACTAGGGGCTGTTTCCAAGACCTCCACCCCCAGAGAGAGATTTGTTTCACCTTGAATTCCCTTTTCCCATTCCAGAATCCAAAGGGGTTTCTGTGAACTTCCAAGCCCATTTAGTGCTTTTCTCTGCCTTCACAGAGAATGCCTAGATATTCCATTCAAACTTCTTTCCTTTAAATGTTAGCATACTGCTCTTCTATATATATATATTTTAACTTTCTGAACTTTCAAGTCCCTTTCAATCTGTTTTTTTTTTTTTTTATTCATTTCCTTTTCTTTTTTTTTTTTTTTTCCCTTTTTCTCACAGGCTGCTGCAGTCAGCCAGAGACAGAGAGAGAGAAAGATTTTTCAAACTTCTTGATATTTTCTAAGCCTGCAACACAGAGGCTGAATTCCTAACCCTTACTCCCCTTTCCCTGAGTGAATCCTTAAGATATTTAACAAAGATCTGTTAGAAAGCTTATGGCCCATAACTGAAATGAGGTGGACGAAACTACTCACCAGAATTAGGGGTCCAGACAACTTCAGGGGTCCACCTGGTCGAGAGTCCATTCCTCGAGTCCACATTGGGCGCCACTTGTCCTAACCAGCAGGACCTCGTCATTTGTGGGGTGTCGAGGAGGACAAGACCTGTAAGAGAAACGGGCAAGAAAGAGGAGGGAGACAACATTGCATTGGAAAAGAGTCTCATTTATTGAAAGAAGGAGCCTAGTTATATATGGTTTGACTGCCTGTGTTTTCTGGGTAGTGGGTTGCAATGTAAAGAGAAGAATGTCAGACCACAGATGTGGCTGACATCCTGGGGCATACTGGTTATCTAGTTCCAGGGCGGAAATGGCCAATTTCCTGGGACACACATTATCTTGTCTCAGGAATTTAGGACGTATTGTTTGTTCACAATAAGGTTTTAGCTAACGTATCAGAGTTTACGCACAGGTAGTCACGTTCTTCTTGGCTCTTTGTTTCCTGTCTCCAACATCTCAGTCTCCTTGTGTCATCATCATTTGCTCACAAGAAGAAACAACAATTCCAGGTAGTGTTGTCTGGATTCTGGAAACCACAAGAGTATCAGATAACAATTTACTTATAAGTTTATTGAGTTCTGGTTATTTGAGTTATAAGTTATTGAGTGACTAGAAGGAAAACATGTAAGTGAGACTCCTCAATCATTGTAAGTGTCTTATGCATAAAAGTCAAAGTCTAAATAACGAGTCAAACTTTCTTCATTGGCTTTCAGAGATCTCAGCAGGTCTTCCACCTGGGATTCCTTATAGTACATGAAGTAGATTAATAATTACTAATCTGTTGGAAATATCAGGAATTTCCTGACAGTCATTTTAGAACTAGTGGTGGAAAATGTATATAACCAAGGTCTTAAAAAAAGAAAAAAAAAAAAAAACCACAAACTTAAATCCTTCGTGAACAAATAGCAAAAAAGGAAAGCCAAACCTATATGTTACTTAATCAAGAACAGAATTCTGTTTCATTTTCCAATGTGTTAAGCAGAATTTATAAAATGTAAATTATTAATTTATGGTATATGAATTATCCATCCACAACTCTAATACCTAATGAAATTATTTTAAAAGTTTTAGAAGATACCAATGGAAACTGTAAAGTAGCTATCACAAGTGTAAATGGGGTCAGAAAGAGGCAGGGAAGAGACAATTTTGTAGTATTTCAAAAGAGAATATAATGGGAAAAATAATTGAGTACAGGCCCTAATAGACCAAGGAATATATACTTCTACTCAACAGTGTTAAAGAATTCCTGAAAGACAATATTGTCCTCAGGAATAAATGGGTCTTAGGGCTGGGAATAAAATATAGACCTTTGTACCTCCTTGTTGTCTATCTAAATTTGACCCAGGTTAGCAGTAACCGAAAAGAGCTGTTTGGTGTTACTGAGGTTAGGTCACTTTGAAATACCAGTTTTTTTTTTTTTTTTTTCTACACTGTTAAAAATCAGCAACACAAATTGCCATTTTTGATGGTGGTCAGCAGTCAGACAAATGAGGACCAGAAACAGAGTTACTCTGTGACCTCTAAGGTATTGCTCCAAAATATCTGTGAGGCTGATATTGGTCAGAGGTCAAAGGTGTCATTATCATGGCCTCACCTGCATTTGATTTTGTAGGTTTCAGCTTTCAGTTTGTTCTTTTTATTTTTTTCAAGCCTTTGCCATCATGATTATCAAAAACTGCAAACAAAAAGATATAGGAGAAAAAAGAGCTTTTTCTACTTTCATCCAAAAAAAAAAAAAAAACAGAATAAAATATGTCTCAAAATATCAAGGAAGACAAAAAGAGACAAATAGGTAACAAAATAAAAGGGATAGCATTTTTGATGCTTCAAATACGTCCATTTATATCCTATGTAATGTAGGAACTATCATGTTCACTTCAACCTAAAGTTGATAGGTGAATTATTTTTCTTAAGAGTATATATCTAGAACAGAAAGGAAATTCAAGTTTTCTTCCTTTCTATGAAGTGCATTTTTCCTTAGTTATTGTAGGATACACTCCTGTCATCAAAGGTGGGGGATAGTCAGGAGGGGGTACACATGGCCATCTGGACATGTACTAATAGAGATCAGAGATCCTAGGGGAGTTCAGAATTAATTTTCCAAGATAAAGCAAAAAAAAAAAAAAAAAAAAAAAAAAGGATAGAGATATCAGAGAAATGATTTTTAAAAAACTACCTTTTCTCTGAAATAAGAAGACGATATTTATATCATTTGATGATCTTAATTAACATGGACGGATCCTGTAGGTTGAAATCCACTTTCAGAGAATTATAGACAGAGGGAGCTAATTTTCCTCTTTCTATAAAATGGCTCCATGTATTTGGTTATGGTGTAACAGAACTCTATTGAGAGAAATGGGGGTTCAGAGATAAGGGAAATGATGCAAATAAGATTATTTACATTCTCTAATATTAACCTCAAAAAGGGAGTGGTTAATGAAGATATTTGTGAAAAAGAAAATATCAATTTAAAGCTATGAAAAAGTGGTCTAATAGATATAGAATTTAGTCTTTTGATTGTAGCTGCCATGGATAGATCATAAAGATAAATGGGTTTCAAATGAAGGCGGTAAAAGGGAAGAAGAAGACATTTCAAAGGATTTCCAAGCTGCTTTTTTATATAGCTCATTCTAGACAGAAAGCACTTCAGCACATTGTCAAAAGGGTCAAGGACAGCAGCTGCAGTAGGAGTGTGTGTTACCCTTAGTAAATGACTAAAGGAAGACAATCTGACTTTGAAAAAACAATGTCATTATCTAGAGGTCCTTAAAAATCATCAGCTCTTTTCTATCTGTAGCCAGAAGGATCAGGTTTTTTACTTGCCCATAATTTCTTACACACTGCATTTTTTGTTGAATTGTTACTTCTCAACTTATAATTTTCTTCATCTCCAATTTCCTCTTTCTCCCATTCTGAACACCCTACAATGACACGGTCACCTCTCAATAACTCAAGGAGTGACCCTGACAAGAACAAAACGAAATTAATCCTTTATTTTCATTGAATGGTAGGTAAATAAAATTGTTATTCAATGTGCATGTGGGGGAAGTGAATCCATGCAAATTAAGTACCCTTAAGTAAAACCCAGGGGCTCAAAAGAATTCAAGGGAGGACCAATTCAAAAAAGCAGATTTTTACCCCCTCTGATCTTCATAGAAACATTCTCACCTGAGAAACTTCTTCCAGAGCACATATTAACTGTACCTAGGACAATGAAAGGCTTCAATGTATCACTGAAGAACTGAAAAAAGCTTCTGATTCATTGCTAAGTATAATTTTACATATTAAGTTATGTTTCAATGTGTCCTACTCTTTATAATATTGTCCTATTCATCTCTCAGCCAAACTTTGTGCAACTATCTAGCATTTTATCCCTCATCCAAGTTTTGTGTATCTAGCACCTGCTATCTTTCTTTCTTACTAATAGCTCCCTTTGTAACTTTGTAACATGGTAATATCACCCCTGTTGTCTTGACTCTCTTAAAGGCCATGATTTTTGCTGATCTTTCTTTCCCTTGTCTCTTTTATGAGTACTTTTTTCTTACTGTCATTCCCTAAATGTGGAAATACTTCCTTTGTTTATTTGATGCTTTTTTGTTATTATTTGTTGTTTATTTATTTATTTTCCCCATCTTTCTTCTTTCTGAAGAATAATACTTTCCCCTGGACTCATGTCACTAAGGAAATGCTTTGGACTTTGTTTTTCTAAATTAAAACAACAACAACAAAAAAAAAGGGGGGGGGTGGAAGAAAGCCTTTGCTTGACCCCCACTTAATCCAAACAAATTATTTTGCTAAGTAGTTCTTTTCCTTTATAATTGGGTTTTGCACATGGCTAGATTACCTAAAATAGTAAAATCTACATGGGACATTCAAAAACTTGCTTTTGGAAAACAGTAGAACTGGTTTAAGTTTAGTAGGAAACACTCTATGTGGTCCTGAGACACTGGTTGAATTGTGTGTATGTGTGGTCTGTGTATGTATGTTTGATTTTTAATTCTGGGTGCAGAGAGTGAAGTCTCCAATCAGGGAGACCAAGCCATGAGGATTTTGGAGTCCATGATTCTAAGATATTTGTTGCATCTAGCTCAGAAGACACCAGGGTTCTAGGAAGAAAGCCCGAGTTTGAACTATTACTTCCTCAACACTGATATATTCAGTTGCAGATTAGACTCTATTGCTTTCATCATATTAAAGCTGTTTTTTCAATGGTTCATAATCTCCTCTTAATTTCTATATCTACTAATCTCTCCTTATTTTTCATTCTTCCTGATATTTCTGACACTGACAAACTCATGTTCTTTTATATTTCCTCTCTTTTCTTGTTTTATCCTGATTTTTTTATATATCAACTTCAAAGAATTATTTTATATACCAACTTCAAAGAATTATTTTTCAGGTATACCCCTAGATATTAGTCCTGGACTCAGGAAGACTTCTCTTTATATGTTGAATTCCGGCCTCAGATACTTTCTAGCTATGCAATCCTGGACAAGTCAATTAACTCTCTTTGCCTCAGTTCCTTATCTGTAAAATGAGCTAGAGAAAGAAATGGTGGACTACCATGGAGTCCCTGAGATTGAATATGACTGAAATGACTCAATACCTGATACTAAATAGTATTACATAGAGTTAGCTACTTTTAGTTGTCTGGAAGTTTATGTTGCCCTCACTACACTATGATATCTAATTTTATACATGTATTATTCCTCAATAAACTATAAACTTTTAGAGCAGAGACTATATCCTTTTACCTTTTCTTTTTTTTAACTGCAGTACTGAGTGCAGCAAATTGACATTGCAGTTGTATTTTAAAATACAAAATATAAATGTATTTTGAAATGGATGAATTATTCCACATTTTTCTTAGCTTTCACTTCTTGTATTTATACATGTTTATTTATTGATTAATTTATTGAGTCAATAATTTTGGAATTGGCTTTTTTATAGGACTCAAACTTCCTGAACAATAATTATGTGAAGCTGGTCTATATTATTTTCGTCCTTATTTTTATAGAAGTTAAAAAGTGAGCTTGTAGAATGAGGGTGAGGATTGGGGGAAGAACTTTAGGCTTGCCCAGAAACTCTGAGGATCTTCCCCTCTCAGATTAATTTTGTCTTTTATTTGTGATAGAAGATAGATATAAGAAGCAATCCTTTGCTTCTTTTCTACCTAGCCTTAATTTCTAATGGGTACTGCCTTGGTCTAGCTGAGACCTGGGAAAAACATGAACTTAAAATGATCAAGATTTCCCACTCCATCCAGGGCCATTTCTAATTCATCCCAAACTTATCTTGGCATAGGACCCACATGGCTTCAGAGGAGAAAATGAGGCTTGTGATTTTGTGTGAGAATGAAAGACAAACAATAATTTGTCAGAATTGAACAGGTGAAGACATACATCCAAATGTCACATAGTTATTAAGTTGAAGTGTTCTTTATTGCATAGTACTCATTTCCAAGTTAACTCCAAAGTAAGTTATATTTTTCTCTCCTTGTGAAAAAAAAAAAGCATGTTTTGTGTTTTAAACTTTCCACAGTATCTTGTACAAAGTATTTGTAGATTAAATGAATATCTGGGGAGGTGAAGGCAGAGGATCTATATGACCAAAAGGTGTCAAATAATAAAATGTCCTTCTGAATCTTCCTTAGGTATCCTGGAAATCTTTTTTTCTTCTTATGACAGAATACATACCAATCTGAAAAACTTCTTCCTCATCTTACAGTAATCCTGCTTTGAGATTTTATTTTGTACAAAGTTCAGCACAAAATCCATAGCGTTGGTAGGATGGGAACTGGGAAAACTTGAAGGAACAATGTTAAGATGGAGGGAAGGAAGGCAGTGGAAGGAGGTGCTGAACCACATGATTTTCAATCTCTATCAAGTTCCACCTATTTTATCCTTGAAGATGTCAGCAGTCTTCCCAAAGGCAAAGAAGAGACTATTAGAACTCTATTATAGTCATTCTGATGTAAAATATACTTTTGTAAATACTGTAAAGAGTTTGGTTTTAAACTAGATATTTTTCTATGGGCAATATTTTCAAAAACACAATATTCAGGTTTGGTACTGGGAAATCCATTTGGGGAAAACATTTTCCCCACAATTTAATATAATGTACTTTATAAAAGCTGCACAAATACAAAGCTAAACCATTTGTTCTGCTAAACTATATTTTTTCAGCCTTTTTTTCAGCCCTTTAGTAACTTTATTGGGCTTTGTATCATGTATATATGAGTATATGTATGTATGCATACATGCATGAATGTATTTTATTGCAGGGTATTTGAGAGGATCAGAAGAAAAGAGAAATGCTCTAAAGAAACAATTTAAACTTGTAGACTTTATATATATATATATATATATATATATATATATATATATATATATATATGTATGTATGTATACATGTAGTGACTGGCTAACTAGACAGCAGTGTAAAAGAAAAAAAATAATCTAGCACACCTGCATATATGAAGAACATAAACAGTCTGCCTCATAGAATCATATTTTATTTCAATTTTCTTGCTTTTAACAATATAATTTATAATGTTTCATATTCTGCTATTTTCCTCAGCTACAAATTACTCTCAAGGCTATTTGCAACATCATAATCATTTTGATGTGTGTGTGTGTGTGTGTGTGTGTGTGTGTGTGTGTTTTGGCATTTCATTTTCTTTTTTCTTACTTGTACCTCTTATATGATTGTGTGTGTAGTACAAGTGAGAAATGATGAAATATGAAAGGCTGAAAACATAATAATCATTGTGTTTTAAGAATAATCCAATGATTAATTGAATAGTGATAATATCTTAAGGTAGATGTTCACTAGGCATGCTTTTAAAATGGTTATTCTAGAAAAGGTAAGACTTTACTGTTTTCTTCCTATCAGTTTGAGTGTTTAATAAATGTCTGTTAAGTAACAAAGGAGCTTTCACTAAAATTTTACTCTTTTCCATATATCTCACATGCCATCAAAAGGAATCAGTTTCCCTTCTGCAAAATCCTTGTTGCTTATCACCATGAAACTATGTCAGCAAAAACACTTATTGGGAAAGCATTATCACTGACATTCAGAGACATTTTTGGTTTGTGATAGGGAAAAGCATTCACATTAATGTTGATAAAGGGAAATGATGCAAAACCAGTTGATTTGGTTAACAGGACACATGAAAAACATTTCTATCTTCATTTGAAGCTAATGTGCATTTGGCAAATCACTGATTTCTTTTTTTCAGGAATTGGAAGATAAATCTGATTCATCTTTGTTACATGTGTACTTCACCTAGAGAGAATTTTTAAATATACAACATTGTTCCCATTTTCCCACGACAGCCATTAGAGACAGAGAAAATATGCATAGAATTTTCACCTGGAAATGACTTATCTCTTGGTATCCTCCCTTTGGAGTGCTGTGCTCTGAGAAGTTATTAACTCAAATTTTAGATAATTCTAATCTCTAGATAAGAAACAGAATATTATTAGAGATAGGAAGATGCTATGGTGGATCGAGTATTAGACTTCATATGAGGTAATTCTACATGTATATCCTGCTTAGCTAGGTGACTGTAAATAAGGCCTTTAATCTTTATGATTTTCAGTCTCTTCATTTGTAAAATGGGGACAATAATAGCTATGGAATTTAACTCATCTGGTTATTATAAGGATAAAATTAATACAAATGGCTAAATAATCTTAAAACCTCATATAAATGTCTGTTATTGATATATGTTGTTCTAGCTTTTTGTGACCTTAATTTATTGCCATAGATTGAGCTGAACTAATTTTGGCATCCGTATAGGATCATATAGCAGAGAACAAAATAAAGGTAGCATTCCAATGAAATATGAGAACCTTCTTTTACTATCTGCTTTTTCTATAATTAAGTGAAAATAAATATATAATTAATATACATGTAGACATACACACATAAACATATATAGGCCTATCCATATGTGTACACATATTTTTATGCACATGTTTGTGTTTACATATTCATATCATGTTACTTATATTATTGAAGCAACTAGGGGACATAGTGGATAAAACATTGTACTAAGTGAAGTCAGTAATACCTGAGTTCACATCTGGTATTAGACATTATCGGTTGTGTGACTCTGGACAAGTCACTTAATTTCTAACTCAATTTTCTTATTGCTAAAATGCATATAATAATAGTACCTATCTCCAAGGGTTTTGTAAGGATAGAAATTAAAGACTATTATTGAAGAGTTTTGTGAACCTTAAATCCTAGTCATTATTATTGCAAGAGTGTCAATAAATTTATCAAAAAGAAGAAAAATACAAAAATATAATGTAAACAGATAATTGTGATTTTTTGTCATGTAGCCACACCTCTTAAATTCCCTTTTATTCCTCCCACCCCTCGTGCTCATAGAACAAATAGAAAATACTTGAATGAAAATCTGGGTGATTTGGTTGCTATGCTATTATTTCAAAGTTATAATCATTCACAAGGGACAGAGAAGTAGAAACAGTGTGAATTTATTAAATATAAAAGTCAACCCAGGACACCTGTGAGGCATTGGGGACTTTGTTTTTCACCTAGCAGTTTCACATAATTGAAAATATGGGTAATAATGAGATTGATTGTATATGTGAAATGGATAATAATTAAACAGTAATTACTTTCTTGATCAATATCATACACTAATTAGTCCAATTATTTGAGAATTAAATTAATATTACTAAGAAACATCAGTGATTTAGATTTGGGAAGAAAATTAGATTGCACTTAATACTACTACCTTATTCTATAAATATGGAAACTGAGATTCAAAGAGTAACTTGTCCAAGGTGACAAATATCATAAATAGATAGTAAATGGCAAAGAGAGGATTATGGATTTTCAAATTCCAATCCTTCATTCTTTTTACTCTATCATGTTCCATTCTTTTTAACCAAGATAAAATTTTGCATGTATAAAAATGATGCGTATGTGTGTATATTCATATATTTCATTTTGTTTGGGCATTTATGTATATCAGTGTGTGTGTATATATATATATATATATATTTCTATCTCTCTATTCATATCTATCTATCTATCTATTCCATCTAGTCCAAGCTCCACTTGGTCTTTGTTTGGATCCTGATTGACCTAAATTTAGTCATTTACTTATTTATTTATATCTTTTTGGACTAGATGAAAGGAGATCCTTTACCTCAATTGCTACCTAGTCTTAATCACTGAATGGGTGCAGCCCCAGTCAAATTGAGACCTGTTGAAGACTTTAGTTTAAAAAGACCAAAGTCTCCCACTGTATCCAGGGCCATCACCAGTCCTCCTGATCTATATATGGCCACTGGACCCAGAAGGGCTCTGGAGGGGAAAGTGAGGCAGGAGACCTTGCACATCCTTGCCTCACTTAAATCCAGTTCACTTTTATGATATGAAATCACCTCCCTGAAGTCATGCTCCTCCTCAAGAATGAAGAACAAACAAGAACAATAGGGGCAATAGGAATTAGAAATGGAAAGGATTCTGAGGTTCATCAAATCCCTCAAGTTACAGGTTCCCTCTTCCTAGTTTTAATGTTACCACTGAAAAACATGGACAGAATGTCGTGTGTGTGTGTGTGTGTGTGTGTGTGTGTGTGGTATATCTATATCTATCCATAAAATATGTAAGTATCTCTATATGACTATTTATCTTTGTATCTATCCATCTGTCTGTATGTCTATCATCTATTTATCTATCTATCTATAGATCTATCTATCTATCTAATTTCCCCCTGGGTTCTTCAGGCTATTAAACTTTGTATTTAGCCTGGCTTCATTAAATATGTATGTCTTCAGAAATGTGACTCCTAATATATATTACAAACAATCTGCACTCACGGCAATTATATTCTGTCTAATGGGCTCTGTAATAGTAATACCACCATGGGGAAGCATATGAAGAAAGGCAAAATGCTAAAAATATCAGTATACCAGATTATTTTAAGTGATAGCCCAATAATTTATGTATGAGAAAGCTACTACCAGTCTGGAATGTGACCCTCGATTATGCAAGAAAGTGAAATATTGAAATTCACCTTTGTTAATTTTTTTTGGTTTTAAAGACAGAAGACAACAGGAAAATAATAAGCACACAAAATAAAAGGATTAGGTTATACCAATGTCATTTTGTCAGTGAACTGTGGTTTTGAACTTTTTCAAAATTCAAAATAAATAAATCACTCCTCAATAATCTATATTTAGGTTGTGGCAGAACATGTGATACAAATATATCCACATATAGTATATATTTGTATGTAGACAAAGATACAAAAAAAGCATTATATATATTCTCTACAGTGCAATATGCATACATTTCAAATGTATGCAAGTATCTATGGGCATATAATAATATTTTAATTTTCTTTCTATATATTCATTTGTATATATATATATATATATATATATATATACATATATATAGGCATACATATATTACAGATATATAGCTGCCTATTTTTCCTCTTGAAAATAAATTTCAAAAGGAATACAGAGTGAAAACACTTGCATTGACAAAAAAAAAAAAAGAATGCCTCTCTCTGTTGGTTTGAATCTATTTGTCCTGTATTTGATGAGTCTGTGATGACAAGGATAATGACATGCCTTGTACTGTTGCTGAAACCACTATGTGTGGGTCTGGAATAACTACAAGTTTGGGGTTTTGAATTTTGAGGTTGCTTTTTTTTTTTTTATTTGAGTGGCCTTTTCTTGTTTGTTTGTTTGTTTTAACATAAACCATTGAACCTCTCTAGTGTATTATGAGTTGTCAACAGATGTCTGACATGCCAGAATAGATTATGATGAGGTGTCTGGATCATCACTAGGCATGTTTTATACAATGCTTAGGACACAAGGAGGTTTAGTATCACAAAGAAAGGAGCTCAAGTTTGCATTAAATAAATGTTTGATTTTATGAAAGTACTCTGAGTAAATATGAATTAACTGTTTTAGATGTATTCTTTTTTTGTGGTCACTGTTTAAAAGGAAGTCATATTATATATAATATATGCATGTATATGTATGTTATATATTATGTATCTATATGTTATATAGATATCTGTATATGCTATATCTATCTGTTATATATATTATATCTATATATCTATGTTATATCTATAATATGTATACATATAATATAGATATATTGACATTAAATGACAACTGTAAAAGTTGTTGACATTTACAATTCAACTAATTCCCTATACAAACTACAATATAGAGACAGAGAAACTTATGTTTAAATAGTGCTTAGACATGGTTAATTCAGTTCATTTCCCTGAAACAAAATTTCTTATCTACCAAGAGAATCAATTTCAGAGGATCTTTGAGATGATCAAATTCAAGTCAATGAACATTTTATTAAGGACTTATTGATTGCTTTATGCTAGGCAATGAGGATAAACTAAAACTATAGAATAAAAACGGTTCCTACTCCTAATCAAAAACTATTTTACAGAACAATAAATATACTCCATATTCAAAGTAAACATAAGCACATTTTGTACTTGAGATAACCGGGAAGTTTTTATAGGAAATAGAGTTATTGAGTAGCTAGAAAAGCCCAAATATATAGATAAAGGATTCATGGATTCAAGGAATTATAGAACTACATGAGTAGGAAATAAAATGGTGTAACAAGGCTGGGGGCAGAGGAGGAGTGGGGATTTAAGCCAATATGATCAGAATTCAGAGTATCTGAAAGGAAAATAGGTTGGGTGTAGACTGTGAAGTACTTTTTAAAAAAATTTAAATTAATTAATTGATTTTTATTTAATAATACATTTTTATTGACAGAACCCATACCAGGGTAATTTTTACAACATTATCCCTTGGACTCACTTCTGTTCTGGTTTTTCCCTCCCTCCATCCATCCCCTTCCCGAGATGGCAAGCAGTCCTATACATGTTAAATATGTTGCAGCATATCCTAGATACACTATATGTATGCAGAACTGAACAGTTCTCTTGTTGCACAGGGAGAATTGGATTCAGAAGGTAAAAATAACCCGGGAAGAAAAACAAAAATGCAAATAGTTTACATTCATTTCCCAGTGTTCTTTCTTTGGGTGTATCTGCTTCTGTCCATCATTGATCAACTGAAACTCAGTTAAGTCTCTTTGTCAAAGAAATCCACTTCCATCAGAATACATCTTCATACAGTATAGTTGTTGAAGTAGATAATGATCTCCTGGTTCTGTTCATTTCACTTAGCATCAGTTCATGTAAGTCTCTCCAAGCCCCTCTGTATTCATTTTGCTGGTCATCTCTTACAGAAAAATAATATTTCATAACATTTATATACCATAATTTACACAACCATTCTCCAACTGATGGGCATCCATTCAATTTCCAGTTTCTAGCCACTACAAACAGGACTGCCACAAACATTTTGGCACATACAGGTCCCTTTCCCTTCTTTAGTATCTCTTTGGGATATAAGTGCAGAAGTAACACTGCTGGATCAAAGGGTATGCACAGTTTGATAACTTTGGGTCATAATTACAGATTGCTCTCCAGAATGGTTGGATTCATTCACAACTCCACCAACAATGCATCAGTGTCCCAGTTTTCCCACATCCCCTCCAACACTCATTATTATTTTTTCCTGTCTTCTTAGCCAATCTGAGTGGTGTGTAGTGGTATCTCATAGTTGTCTTAATTTGAATTTCTCTGATCAATAGTGATTTGGAACATCACCCTTTCATATGAGTAGAAATAGTTTCAATTTCATCATCTGAAAATTGTCTGTTCAGATCCTTTGGCCATTTATCAATTGGACAATGGCTTGATTTCTTATAAATTAGAGTCAATTCTCTCTATATTTTGGAAATGAGGCTTTTATCAGAACCTTTAACTGTGAAGATGTTTTCCCAGTTTGTTGCTTCCCTTCTAATCTTGTTTGCATTAGTTTTGTTTGTACAGAAGCTTTTTAATTTGATATAATCAAAATTTTCTATTTTGTGATCAGTAATAGTCTCTAGTTCAGCTTTGGTCACAAATTTCTTTCTCCTCCACAAGTCTGAGAGATAAACTATCCTATGTTCCTCTAATTTATTTATAATCTCATTCTTTATGCCTAGGTCATGGACCCATTTTGATCTTATCTTGGTATACGGTATTAAGTGTGGGTCCGTGCCTAATTTCTGCCATACTAATTTCCAGTTATCCCAGCAGTTTTTATCAAATAATGAATAGTTATCCCAAAAGTTAGGATCTTTGAGTTTGTCAAACACTAGATTTCTATAGTTGACTATTCTGTCTTGTGAACTTAACCTATTCCACTGATCAACTAATCTACTTCTTAGCCAATACCAAATGGTTTTGGGGACTGCTGCTTTATAATATAGTTTTAGATCAGGTACAGCTAGGCCATATTCATTTGATTTTTTTTTTCATTGATCCCCTTGAGATTCTAGACCTTTTATTGTTCCATATGAATTTTGTTGTTATTTTTTCTAGATCATTAAAATATTTTCTTGGAAGTCTGATTGGTATAGCACTGAATAAATAGATTAGTTTAGGGAGTATTGTCATCTTTATTATATTCGCTCAGTCTATCCAAGAGCACTTAATATTTTTCCACTTATTTAAGTCTGACTTTATTTGTGTGGAAACTTTTTTGTAATTTTGCTCATATAATTCCTGACTTTCCTTTGGTAGATAGATTCCCAAATATTTTATGCTGTCGACAGTTATTTTGAATGGAATTTCTCTTTGTATCTCTTGCTGTTGGATTTTGTTGGTGATGTATAAAAATGCTGAGGATTTATGGGGATTTATTTTGTATCCTGATACTTTGCTAAAGTTATGAATTATTTCTAATAGTTTTTTAGTAGACTCTCAGGAGTTCTCTAAGTATACCATCATATCATCTGCAAAGAGTGATAGTTTGGTTTCCTCATTGCCTACTCTAATTCCTTTAATCTCTTTCTTGACTCTTATTGCAGAGACTAGTGTTTCTGATACAATATTGAATAATAATGGTGATAGTGGGCAATCTTGCTTCACTCCAGATCTTACTGGGAAAGGTTCCAGTTTTTCCCCATTACATATGATGCTGACTGACAGTTTTAAATATATGCTCCTGACTATTTTAAGGAAAAGTCAATTTATTCCTATATTCTCAACTGTTTTTATTAGGAATGGATGTTGGATTTTATCAAATGCTTTTTCTGCATCTATTGAGATGATCATATGGTTTTTGTTTGTTTGGTTATTGATATAGTCGATTATGCTAATAGTTTTCCTAATATTGAACCAGCCCTGCATTCCTGGTATAAATCCTACTTAATCGTGGTGTATTATCCTGGGGATGATTTTCTGTAATCTTTTTGCTAATATTTTTTTTAAGATTTTAGCACCAATATTCATTAGGGAGATTGGTCTATAATTTTCTTTCTCTATTTTCAGCCTACCTGGTTTAGGTATCAGTACCATGCCTGTGTCATAACAGGAGTTTGGTAGGACTCCTTCAATCCCAATTTTTTCAAATAATTTATATAGCATGGGAGTTAATAGTTCTTTAAATGTTTGGTAGAATTCACATGTAAATCCATCTGGTCCTGGGGATTTTTTCTTAGGGAGTTGGTTAATTGCTTGTTCTATTTCTTTTTCTGATATGGGACTGTTTAGGAAATTTACTTCTTCCTCTATTAGTTTGGGCAAGCTATATTTTGGAAGGTATTCTTCCATTTCATTTAAGTTGTCAAATTTATTGGCATAAAGTTGGGCAAAGTAACTCCTAATTATTGCTCTAATTTCCTCGTCGTTAGTGGCTAGTTCTCCCTTTTCATTTTTAAGACTAACAATTTGATTTTCCTCTTTCCTTTTTTTAATCAGATTTGCTTAGGGTTTGTCTATTATGTTGTTGTTTTTCATAGAACCAACTCTTTAGTTTTATTAATTAAATCAATAGTTTTTTTTTTTTTTTTTTACTTTAAATTTTATTGATCTCTCCTTTTATTTTTAGAATTTCAAGTTTAGTGTTTGACTGGGGTTTTTAAATTTATTCCTTTTCTAGCATTTTTAGTTGCAAACCCAATTCATTGACCTTCTCTTTCTCTATTTTATGCAAGTAGGTCTCTAGAAATATGAAATTTCCCCTTATTACTGCTGTGGCTGCATCTCATACATTTTGGTATGATGTCTCATTATTGTTGTTTTCTTGGGTGAAGTTATTAATTATATCTACAATTTGCTGTTTTACCCAATCATTCTTTAGTATGAGATTATTTAGTTTCCAATTATTTTTTGGTCTACTTTTCCCTGGCTTTTTGTTAAATGTAATTTTCATTGCATCATGGTCTGAAAAGGATGCATTTACTATTTCTGCCTTACTGCCTTTGAGTTTGAGGTTTTTATGTCCTAATATATGGTCAATTTTTGTATAGGTTTGTATAGGTCCATGAACTGTTGAAAAGAAAGTGTACTCCTTTCTGTCTCTATTTCGTTTTCTCCAGAGATCTATCATATCTAACTTTTCTAGTATTCTATTTACCTCTTTGACTTCTTTCTTATTTATTTTGGGGTTTGATTTATCTAATTCTGAGAGTGCAAGGTTGAGATCTCCCACTATTATAGTTTTGCTGTCTATTTCTTCTTGCAGCTCTCTTAATTTCTTTTTTAAGAATTTAGATGCTACACCATTTGGTGCATATATGTTTAATATTGATATTGCTTTATTATCTATGCTACTCTTTAGCAAGATATAGTGCCCTTCCTTATCTCTTTTAATTAAAAAAGTTTTTGCTTTTGCTTGATCTGAGATCAGGATGGTTACCCCTGCTTTTTTGACTTCACCTGAAGCATAGTAGATTTTGTTCCAACCTTTTACCTTTACTCTGCATGTATCTCCCTGCTTCAGGTGTGTTTCCTGCAAACAATATATTGTAGGATTCTGGCTTTTAATCCATTCTGCTAACCGCTTCCTCTTTATGGGAGAGTTTACCCCATTCACATTTATGGTTAGAATGACCAATTCTGTATTACTTGCTATCTTGTTAACCCTTGTTTATGCTTTTCTCCCTTCTTTCCCCTTTACCCCCCCTTCCCAGTATTAAGCTTGTGAGCATCACTTGCTTCTCACAGACATCCTTTTTAGTATTCCTCCCCCCACTTTAGAGTTCCTCCCCCTATCTTACTCCTTTCCCTCACAGTTTCTGTATTCCCTTCTGCTTAGCTTATTCCTTCCCTTTTCACTTTTCTCTTCTCACTTTTCAATGAGGTGGGAGAAGTTTCACCACAAATTGAATATGTCTAAAATTTTTCTCTTAAAGCCAATTCTGATGGTAAGATACTCACTATATTCATCCCCCTCCATTCTTTCTCTCAGATATAATAGGTTTCCTTTGCCTCTTCCTGAGATTTAGTACCCCGACTTTACCCTTTTTCAGGTACAATGTCCTTTCCACCTCTAGTTTCTTGAACAAGGTATACATGTATTCTTTATACATCTTTATAGCAGAAATATAATTCCCAAGATTTCTTTTTATCTTTTTAGGTTTCTCTTGAGCTCTATATTTGTAGATCAAACTTTTTGTTAAGTTCTGTTTTTTCATCAAAAATAGGTGAAATCTGCTTATTTCATTGAATGATCATCTTCTTCCCTGGAAAAAGATTCTCATTCTGGCTGGGTAAGTTATTTTTGGTTGCATATTGAGTTCCTTAGCCTTTTGGAATACCATATTCCAGGCCCTTCAATCTTTTAATGTGGATGCTGCAAGATCCTAGGTAATCCTTATTGTGGCTCCTCTATATTTGAATTGGGTTTTTCTAGCCGCTTGCAGTATTTTTTCCTTCATCTGAGGGTTCTGGCATTTGGCCACTATATTTCTTGGTGTTTTGATTTTAGGATCCCTTTCAGTAGGTGATTGATGAATTCTTTCAATGTCTATTTTACCTTTTGTTTCTATGACTTCTGGGCAGTTCTCTTTGATAATTTCCTGGAAAATAGTGTCCAGGCTCTTTTTTTCATCATACTTTTCTGGGAGTCCAATAATTCCCAGATTGTCTCTCCTGGACCTATTTTCCAAGGTCTATTGTTTTCCCAAGAAGGTATTTCACATTTTTCTCCATTGTTTGATTTTTTTGGTTTTGCTTGACTGATTCTTGTTGTCTCCTCAAGTCATTCAATTCCATTTGTTGGATTCTGATTTTCAATGAAGTATTTTCTTCACTCACTTTTTTTTAATTGTCCAATTCAGTTCTTTTGTTCTATGGAATTTTTTTCCATTTTGCCAACTTTATTTTTTAGAGAGATATTTTCTGTTTCCAGTTCGCTAATCCTATTTTTCAAGGATTTGATTTCTTTATCCACTCTGTCTTTAAATGAGTGGGATGACTTGTCCAGACTCTTTTGCCAAGCCTCCCTCTCCTTTTCCCATTTTTCTTCTAGCTTTCTTGTGAGAGCCTTTTTAATTTCTTCTATGAGATTCATCTGTGCTGAGGAACAAATGATTTCCTCCTTTGGGAATTCACTTGGAAACAGTGTGTTTTTAGTCTCCTCAGGATTTAGAGTGTGTTCTCTATCCATATAGAAGCTGTCAATGGTTAAGGTCCTTTTCAATTTTTTGCTCATTTTGTCAGAGAAGAATCAAAGACAAACTAGCAAAAGAAAAAAAAACAACAAACGGAATCTGCTTTTTTTGGGGGAAGAGCTGGGTGGTGTTACAAAGCTTCCTCTACAATCTGCTGGTGGGGGGGTGGGGGGGTGCTCTGAGACTCCTGGAGCATGCTGAGACACTGTGGGGGAGGGGTGGCCAGGTTCCAAGAGATTCCAGCTGTTCTGGGTTGTATTCTTCACCCCCAGTGTTTTTAGCTTCTCTGCTTGTCTGCTGGCTTGCTGCCAGGGCAAAGTATCCAATCCTAGGGCAAAGCTCTCCTCGCAGAGACGGCTGAGATCAAATCCCACCCCGCTCCAATCTGCTCAACTGTGAGCTGCATGCCGGGCTCTTGCTGCCACTGCCTGTCCTCAACTTGTGCCGGATCTAAAACCGTCTCTGCCCTCAAGCAAAAACAGACCTTTCCTGGCGAATTTCAAGGATGTCTTCTCTTGGTAATTATTTGTGGGTTTTTTTTTTTTTCAGTCAAACATTAATCCAGAGGCTTGTAATGAGATGGATTTTGAGAGAAAATGCAGAGCTTACACAGCTATGTGCCTCTTCTCCACCATCTTGGCCAGAAGTCTATTGTAAAGTTCTTAAAATGAAGTTATATATTAAAAGTACTCTGAAAAATGCAAGGATCTATGATTTCTTCTGCTTTGAGAAATGTTCATCCAAAGTATGAAAGCGTGTTGCATCTATGACTAATTACATAAATCTTAGGGAATAGTCTGAGACACTAAGAGGTAAATAAAGACTTGGCCAGTCATATAGTCAGAATTTGAACCAAAGTGTTTTGGATTTTAAGCACAATGAAATATTATATTATTATGTCAATGTATATTGTTATTCATTATCAATACAGTTATTACTAATGAAAATTATTGTGATCATCTTAGCCTTTATAATCACTATTTTTTATTTATATTTATCAAAAAGCATTATGATGTGAGAGAAAGGAAATTTTCCTAATAATAACTGTGAATTATTTGCATGACTCCTTTTTTGACAAAGAGAATAATGACTATATGTGCCTATTTGAGGGAGAGGTGAGTTAACAGGAGATCTTTGAAGAAAAAGCTTCTTCCCTACTTTGAGAGATGATTCACAGAAATTTACATTATGTCTGGAGGGAAAAAAAAATGGAATGAAAGACAGAAAACAGATTTTGGACAGTAGGCATAGAGAGGAAATCTGGTTCCATGACAGGTTTCTGATTTCCTTATTTGCCTAAAAACTTTGGGAAATTTACTTTGGTTGAAAATAGGGATTCTACCTTGGGTGAACTGAGATATATTGTCTCTATTCAGAGAAGTCATTTGGTCTGTGTATTGCGTAGTATGTTCTAATCTATATAACTTCTTTGGTTTTTGGTGCATAATCTGATTAGATAAATAGATTAAGCCCTTTTCACTTTATCTTTTCCTTTCTAGATGAAAATGATTTAATCTTCAGAACATGGTAGATTCAAAAGGTAATCATGAAGATCAAGTTTTTTATAAGTAGAGTTTCTTGTCAAATGTTTTAGATTTTAGTTATAAATTTGCGAACTTTTCTTTTTCTGTAAGAGATAGAATCAATGAAAGTATCTTGAAACTGAAAAGAAAAATATTAACTAGAATAGTCTGTGTCTTCTTGCCCCTCTTTTTCCAGATCCAAGCTATCTGTTGTGGTCTTGGGGTATGACTTTCAAAGGCTGAGGCATATCTCTTTACTTCTCCTTCAGCTTGAATCTCCCAGTGGCTTTGTTCTTATTTTTAGGTGCCAGTTACTAAAGTTCTAGTCCCATTCATTCACTTAAAATCAATTAGTATTTTTTCTTTTAAATGTATTTCCACATTTATCATGCTGCACAAGAAAAAAAAAAAGCAGATCAAAAGGGGGAGAATGGGGGAAAAAAACAAGCAAACAAATAACAACACCAAAAAAGATGAAAATATTTTATTTTGATTCTCATTTATTCCCCATAGTCCTCTCTCTGGATGCAGATGGCTCTCTCCACCATAAGATTACTGAAATTGTCCTCAGTCACTTCATTGTTGAAAAGAGCCACATCGATCAGAGTTGATCATCACATAATCTTGTTGTTGCTGTGCACAATGATCTCCTGGTTCTACTGATTTCACTTAGCATCAGTTCATGTAAGTCTCTCCTGGCCTTTCCATCCTTTCTTATAGAACAACATTTCCTTCCATTCAAATAGCAATTAGTTTAAAAAACAATGCATTTGGGGGCAGCAGTGGATAGAGTACCAGCCCTGAAGCCAAGAGGACCTGAATTCAAATTTGGTCTCAGACACTTAACACTTCCTAGCTGTGTGACCCTGGGCAAGTCACTTAATCCCAATTGCCTCAGCAAAAACAAAAAAACAAAAACAAAAACAATGAATTTAAATATATAGCAAGAACAAATGTACAAGCATTTCCTCCACTATTTCTAGGATATTCTCTTTATATTACCATAATTTCTAAGGAAGTAGATCTAAAATTTAGCTCCATACATAATATGTACATAATTCATGTTCAGATGCCACATGACTATTAGGTAAGTTCTTCTGTTGCACTAGAGTCCCCGAAGTTATTCTTTATACTTCATGCCATATGACTCAGGAAAAAGTTAAATAAAGTCCAATGATTTTTCTGCATGAGAGTCCAAGTTTACATAAACACATGTCTTCTTTCATATCTTTCTGTTATATTTATAATCACTTCACCTTCATATATCAAATCTAAATAACAATGATTTTAGGAAAACTTTGTTTTTAGAGCAGAAGTCTACACATGGTCAACACTCTCATATCGTTCTATAGTATGATCAGAAAATCATTAAAATATAATTGGAAAATGCTTAACTAAATAAACAAAAATACCGTAGAATATGCATAATGTCAATATGTCATTCTTAAAGTCAATACGTGGCCCACAGGAATCCTTATCTATATTTTAATGGCCTCCTTTTCTATTTGAGTTTGACATCACTGATTTTGGACAGGGATTCTTAACCTGAGGGATAGATTTTAGAAATTTCTCAAAATTAGCTAGGAAAAAATACATCTTTAGTTTTACTAATCCTTGCTATTTAAAACTTCTAGATAATTAAAATTTTAGAAAAAAAAAAACTGATAGTTAGAATTTCCTTGTGTTATTTAAAACATTATTTTGAAAGGGCATTTACCAGAATTCCAAAGTGTTACATAACTTCTAAAAGTTTAAGAACACTTGATTTTAAATCTTCTAATGATTTTGTGTTCTTTTCTGATTACATTTCAATTTATCCATGCATTGCTAAAACATGGTTCTCAAAACTGAACATATTACTCCATATGTGGCCAGAACTGTTTCAAAAACCTTGATTCTATTATTATTTTTTTTAATTCTCAAGACTTCATTTTGACAATCTAAAACAAAAGCTTTGAAGAGGCCTATAGGATCTGACACATGAAATTATTGCTTAATAAATTTAATTTGGGGACAAAATACAAGATGAATTCAAGGTAAAAAGGATTAAAGGAAAGGATACCAACTGTGAGGCCATTCATGTAATACCAATTATGATGTAATAAAGCCATAAAACTAGAAAGTAAGCAGAAGAAGATAAAAATAAAGATTATGAAAATTGTTTGAAGCGCTGTTGGAAAAATTGACAAATAAGGCTTACTGATTGACTGTTTTGGATATTCTTAGGAGAAAAAAAAAACAGAGATGATAACATAGTTTATAGCCTGAATAGGAAAAATAGGAAAGGTGGTAAAAATTGAATAAATGCCATTAGCTTATAGATAAATTATATGCATTTTTTTTTTACCAATACTAAATTTACATGGAAACTCTACTGTGTGTAAGTTTTTAAAAGTTGGATAGATAATTTACTTAAGTGAAAAAAAAAAAAACTTTCCTAGTGGGGAAGTGGCTATGTGTCTTATATACTTGAGACTATATTGATTCAAATAAAATAGACATACATCTTTCAACTTAATAGACCTAGTTATTATCTCTTGAGGTATACCAGAAGATGTGCAGTTAAGCTTAAGGCAAGTTTTCTGGTTTAGCAAAGAAAATAGATAGAATGAAAATTTTCTCTACCTTTAGATATATATGAAGAATATAGATAATCATCCACCTAGGAAGAATTAGGAATAATGTTTTCTGAAGCCTAGAAGGCAAATAAAATAAGATTGGATACTTCTGAGTGGATTCTCTAAATCTATATAATGATTAGTAAGGCTTAATTACAGTAATAAATAGCACACATACACACATATCTAGTCACAAAGGAGCAATGACCAAACTTTTTCCTAGAACATACTATCTTCTAAGTAGTAGACACTTTTAAATTGCCAGAATTAGTTCTGAAAATTGCTGTGAGAAAAACATGATACTTGAAACAGTGTATCCCCAACACACCTAAGGAATAGAGATTAACATAAAGTTCAAAATGAAGAAATAGGCTGGAAAAATAAAACAAAGATAAAAAAATGTCCATAAAAATCTACTTGTTGTCAAAGAGGACTATGACATGGAAATGAACTTTATTTAAGTGAGGGAGGATGTGGGTGTGCAAGATTATCTGCCTCACTTTATCCTTCAGAGCCATCTGGATCCAGTGGCAAGTTTTAGAACAGTATGACTGGAGAAAGGGAAAATCAAGATACAAATACAGAAGGAAAAAAATGTCAAAATAATTCCAAGCAAAGCCTCAATGAAAGACTATGAATTTGATACAAATTCCACAAGAATTC
Organism: Antechinus flavipes; assembly: GCF_016432865.1. Lineage (NCBI taxonomy): Eukaryota > Metazoa > Chordata > Mammalia > Dasyuromorphia > Dasyuridae > Antechinus > Antechinus flavipes. The sequence continues at coordinate 160,652,268 of NC_067400.1, forward strand.
CTTTAATTTAAGATTTACAAAGAGTGATAAAAGAAAACTTGAAAGTGGAATAAGAGAAAATGGTAAGAAATGATAAGAAAATTATGAAAATATAATTAACATCCGGGTTAGAGAGAGATAAAAGTAATGAAGGAGATGATATCTTAAGAGAAAAAAAATTGCCAAATGGAAAAAAAGCACGAGCTGACTGATGTAAACAGTTACTTAAAATTATAATGGGTATATAGACAAAGAAAAATTAGAAATAGACCTAATTAAGAGAGATGAGCAAGGAAACTACATCTTGATAAAAAGTATCATTAATCCTAAATGTGGAAGCACCAAAAAGTATAGCATTCAAATTATTTTGAGATTTCTATTTTTTATAATAAAAGCTTTTTTTATTTTTCAATATACATACAAAGATAGTTTTCAACATTCACCCTTACAAAATCTTGTGTTCCAACTTTTTTCCTTCCCTCCAACTTCTCCCATAGATAACAAATAATTCAATATAGGTTAATCATGTGCAATTCTTCTGAATATATTTCTACATTTATCATGCTGCAAAAGAAAAATCAAATCAAAAGGGGGAAAATGAGAAGAATCAAGCAAGCAAACACAAACAACGGTGAAAATACTATGTTGTTATCCACATTCAATGTCCATACCCTTTTTTACTGGATGCAGATAGCGCACACACACACTCTCTCTCTCATTTCTCTCTCTCTCTCTTTCTCTCTCTCTCTCTCTCTCTCTCTCTCTCTCTTTGGCTCTCTTTGTGTGTCTCTTTCTTTTTTCTCTCTGTCTCACTGTCTCTTTGTCTCTCTCTCTTTCTCTCTTTTCTTTCTCTCTCTCTGTCTCTCTGTCACTTTCTCTGTGTCTCTATGGGTGTCTTTCCCTCTGTCATAGACACACACACACACACACACACACACACACACACACACACACACCAGTGCAGCCAAAATGAGAAGAAAAACAAAAAAAAATGGAAGACAAATTTAGCATGTTTTTTTTTTCTGCTTTATAAAGCCTTCCTTTCTCAAAAATATAAAGAAATAAGCCAAATATTCAAAAATAAGAATTAATCATTAATTGATAAATTGTCAAGGAATATGAATAGAGTTTTAAAAAAATTAAGGCTATTAATGTTCACATAAAAAATTTCTCAAAATCACTTTTTTATTAGAGATATATAAATTAAAACAACTCTGAAATATTACCTTACATATCATTAGGTTGTGTATTATGACAGAAAAAGAATGTGATAAAATCTGGAGGGGATTAGGAAATTAGAGGCAATAATTCATTGTTGGTGGAGTTGTGATTTGGTCTGAACATTCTGAAGAATAATTTGGAACTATGCCCAAATGACTACAAAACGATGTATACCCTTTGACCCAATGATAACACCATAAGTCTATATGGGAAAGAGATTTCTTTTTAAGGAAAAGAACATTTATATACCCCCCAAAAAGTCTTAGAATTAAATGAGATAACATTTTAAAAGCATTAATGGCAGTGCCTGGCATATAATAGAACTTTACTAAATAGCCATTCTCTCCATTCTATTTTCCATTGTTCTTATTCATATAAATACTTTCCCCCTGCATTCTGATTGCTTTATCCTGTATCAATTTATAAAGTTTTTTTTAAGTTTCTTATTTTACATTTACATTTAGCATAATTTATCTGTTTTCAAATGATTCAGAGATAACACAAAGTTTTAAAGAGTAGGGGAAATGGTAGTAAAAACTCAATATAGATTCACTATTCTATAAGAAGGTTATATCTTTATCTTCTAACATTATAAACTATTACATGATTTGTAAATAAAACAAGCTAGTCTGATAGAATTTAAAAAATTGAAATTAGAAGGTACTTTATATATCAACAGCTTGACCTATTCACTTTTTACCAGATATCCCCAAAACTAAGTTCAAATTTAAGTTTTAATAGTTTAAAAGTGAAATGACTACATGTGATCTTATAAGTTAAACAGGAATTAGAACCAAGGGATACTACATATAGGATGAGTGCTCTTTCCACTATATGATACTACTTCATCACCATAATTAAGTAAAATAATATATTTACTCAGTATAAGAGATGTCTCTTCTATTTTCAGACATTAGTACTTATAGTGATCCCTTCATAGAAAAATTTCCAAGACTAGGTTACATTAAAACAACATTGCCCTCACAAGCCTAGCCATGCTTCACATGCAGCCTTTTTTTTTGGGGGGGGGGAGGGGGAGTATAAATTATATACATCTCAGACAACTGAAATCAAAATTAATGTGTCTAAGTGCCATCTGTTTATCTATATAAAGTGTGAAAAATTAGCACCAGTAGGTCATTTCTCTGAAGATTGCTCAACAAGAAACAAAATAGATCCTATTAAGAATTTTTGAAAATGCATTTGAATTCTCACACTAGCTGCCTACTCTGTCTTTACAGAAGCAGAGAGTATCTTCAATTGTGATGATTCCCCCAAGAGATAAGAAATACATGGACATTTGCCAATACCTTTTTATAACTACGCAGAAAAGGGGTGAGAAAGATACAAAGCCTTAGGGAGCAGGTGGTGGGTGTTTCCCTCAAGCACACATAAGCACATCCTGAGGTTACACAGGAAGAAAGCCTGTATTTATCCCCAGAATTCCTAATATAACAGATGGAGAGAATGAACTAATTACTCTAGGGTAAAAGAAATACCTATTCTCTCCAAGAGGTACTATGACAATTCAAGTCTATATTGCTTCTACCCATCTTATTTACAAATCATTTATGAGAAACATCAATTTTTCTTCATTTCAATATACGAACAACTATTTTAAATTCCATTTCCTTTTTTGGATCTTTAATGGAAAACCCATTTATTTTAGTAACAAAAATAATCCAAGATTTATTTTTGTCATTGTTTTTAACCTTTCAATGCTCATTTGATACCATAGATATATTACTTTAGTCATGGAAACAAAGCTCAGAAGGTCATTTCAACATGTAAATCATACTCAATGTTTTCTTCTAGTACTATTTTGCAATTCAATGTATCTAACATAAATTAAGAATGTAGATGCCTGCAGGGAAAAAAAAAGTTGTGATTAGGACCATTGTAATAGCAATCATTCTTATTCTATTTATTATGAGTTGTCCATCTTTTATTTCCCTCCCCTGACAATTTCACTTATTTAGAGAATAAAAATGATCTCACTAAATGAAAAAAAATAGGAAAACATTGAAAGAATCATTTTTAATCATTTGCTCAAAAATAAACATTTTTCTTATCTTTTTTATATTTTACTTTAGTACTCTAGTCTCTAAAGCTTTTTTCCCCTTACAATGTAACAAAAAAAAAAGAATATTGAAAGTTCAAAAGATTTGACATGAATTTTGCCTCTGATGTTTTCCATGAAAGAAAATATCAAATTGTGCTACCCAGAGTCCTTTCTATAAGATGAGCAAATTAACATTGATCAGATTTCCGAATGTTAAAGAAATTGTACAAGGAAAGAAAATGATAAATGTTAGAGGCACTGTAACAAATACTATGATTGTGCAATGTTTGTAGAAGTGTGAATTGATATTACATTCTGGAAAACAACTGGGAACTTAGATCCAGGCTACCAAACTGTACCTATCTCTTCTCGTAGACACACTGTAACTACTATACCTATAACTCAAATAAATCAAGGAAAGCAGAACTTTTCCAATACATGCAAAAATCTTTAAAATAGCACTTTTGTAGTGGACAAATAACTGAATGTTAAGGGGATTACCCACCAATTGGGAAATAACTGAACAAATTACAGTATATGGGTATAATTAAATATACTCCCAATATAAGAGATAATGAAAGATGACTAAAGAAATTTGAAAAGACTAGTATAAAATGATGCAGAATGAAGTGAGCAGTACCAAGAATATAATTTATATAACAAAATTGTAAAGGTAAACAATTTAGGGGAAAAACTAACAAAGACAAAACAAAAACAAATCTTAAGCTTTAATCAACACAGTAATTAAACATGGTTCCAGAGAATTTATAAGAATACTGCCAACCTTCTGATAGAGAATTGTAAGTAAATATCAGTACATCTAAATTACTACTCCCCTTTATTTTAGTTCCTTTTGTCTCTTAATTTCTTTTTAATTCTGTGTATAACTCATTTGTATGTATTTGTTTGTTTTTATTTCCTTCATTAGATTATGATCTGCTGGAGGCAAGGACTACCTTTATTTTTATATTTACTTCTTAAACCCTTGTCTGGAATATTTATTTGTTGAGTGATTGATATTTCTCTATTTTTCTTTGTTTTTCTAAATAGTCTATTGTACTAGCAAGAAATTCTGACTGACCATGTCCTAGATAGATTGAAAATTGTTTTGAATTTAAGGCTATTGTTATATTAGTTTGACTTATTTTCCTTCTTTAGTAATACTTTCACATTTTCGTCATATAAATATGTTACAGTGTTGTAGATTTGGCTTAAGAAATATTTCATAAAATCCATTTTCCCTTGATAAAGTTTATGAGCACTATCTTTTAAATTTTATTTTAAAATATTCTTTTTATTATGAATTCATTAAATCAACAGATAAAACATTTCACAACAAATGCATTTAAATGGTGCAATGGATACAAAATTAGGCTTGAATCCAGTAAGACTGGAGTTTAAATATGACCTCAGTACACATAGATATAACCCTGGGCGACTCATTTGATTTGATCAATATCTAATGTAAAATGGGTAGTATAATAATAATGCCTACCTCCAAGATTGTTGTAAGAGGGGGGGAATATAAGAAATATTATTTGTAAAGCACTTTATATAAAATGTTTCCTTCCTTCCTTCCTTTCCTCCTTTCTTTTTTCATTTCTTGTTTCTTTCATTGAATTTTCCCTTCTTTCCTTTTATTTGTCATTTCATTTCCTTTTTTCCTTCACTTTTCATTAACTATATTATGCACTGAATAAATTGTGAATTTCTTTTACATACTTATGTAATATATATGTATATATGCATATTCATAGATAAATTTAACAATGATTATTTTACTTTATTTTTATATTACTTTTGTTTTCCCAGTTGCACATAACAATAATTTTTTTGGTTTTACATGGACATTCTTATTATTATTAATATGTATTTCCTTATGAATAATGTTTGGAGAGAAAAATTGGAACAAAAAGGAAAATTCACGAGAGAAAAATAAAACAGAAGGGAAAAAAAGTGAACACAGCATGTGTTGATTTGCACTCAATCTCCACAATTCTTTGTCTGGAAGAAGATGGCATTTTCCATTCAAAGTTTATTAGGATTGCCTTGGATCACTGAAGCATCAAGAAGAACCAAGTGTTTCATACATGATCATCACCATTCTTGCTATTACTGTGTACAATATAGTCAGGATTCTGCTTGTTTCACACAGCATCAGTTCATGTAAATCTTTCCAGGAGTTTCTAAAACTGACTTGTTCAACATTTTTAATAAAATAATAATATTCCATTACTTTCATATACCATAATTTATTCAGCCATTCTCCAACTGGTGGACATCTCACTCATTTTCCAGTTCCTTGTCACTACAAAAAGGGCTGTTACAAACATATTTACACATGTGGGTTCTTTTCCCACCTTTATGATTTCTTTGGGATACAGATACAACAGTGGCGTTGGTGGGTCAAAGGGGATATACAGTTTGATAGCTCTTTGAGCATAGTTCCAAATTGCTCTCCAGAATGATTGGATCATTTCACAACACCAACAACAATGCATTAATGTCCAAGTTTTCCCACATCCCCTCCAAATATATTACTACTTTTTCCTGTCATCTTAGCTAAACTGAGAGGGGTTAAGTTGTTTTTATTTGCATTTACTTAATAGTGAGTTAAAGCATTTTTTATGATTACAGATGACTCATTTATTCATTTAAAATTGTCTATTTATAATCATTGATCATTTACCTATTGGAGAAGGATTTGTATTCTTATAAATTTGACTCTATTCTTTATAAATTTTAGAAATGAGTTATCAGAAACATTCATTGTTAAAAAAAAAAAAAAAAGATTTCCCCAACTTTCTACTTCCCTTCTAATCTTGGTTGTGTTTGGTTTCATTTATGCAAAAATAAAAATTAATTTAATGTAACCAAATTTAATCATTTTTCCTTTCATAATGTTCTTTAGTTCTTCTTTGGTGATAAATTTCTTCCTTCTTCAGAGATCTGCTAAGTAAACTGCCCCTTGTTCTTCTAATTTGCTTATAGTGTCACCCTTTATGTATAATCATGTATGTATTTTGACCTTACTTTAGTATAAGATATGAGATGTAGGTCTATACTGAGTTTCTAAGAATATTTTTAAGTTTTCCCAGCAATTTTTGTGAATGAGTTCTTATCCCAGAAATTGGAGCATGCGGATTTATGTAACACTAGAGTGAATACTGTATTATGTTTATCTAATGTATTCCACTGATCTACCACTTTATTTCTTAGAACAAATGGATTTGATGACTGCTGTTTTATAATATAGTTTTAAGTCTAGTAATACTAGGCCACCACTCTTTTTATATTTTTTCATTAATTCTTTTTTGTTCTTCCAGATGAATTGTATTATTTTTTTTCTAACTCGAGAAAATAATTTTTTTGGCACTTTGATTAGCATGGCACTGAACATTTAGATCAATTTAACAAGCATTGTAATTTTTATTATGTTTGCTTGAGCTAGCCATGAGCAATTGCTATTTTGCCAGTTGTTTAGATATGACTTTATTTGTGTGAAAAGTGTTTTGTAATTGCATAAATTGTATAGTTTCTGGGTTTGCCTTGACAGGTAGATACCCAAATATTTCATTTTGTTGACAGTTATTTTAAATGGATTTTCTCTTTCTATCTCTTGCTGTGGAAATACTGATGATTTGGGTTTATTTTATATCCTGTAACTTTCTCAAAGTTATTAATTGTTTCAAGTAGGATTTTTGGAATAATTCTCTAGCATTCCCTAACTATACCATCAAATCTGCAAAGAGTGATGGTTTTATTCTTTATTGCCTATTCTAATTCCTGTTTATTTATTTTTTTTAAATCTTTTTTCTTAAGGAGTTTACTGATAGCTTATTCAATTACCTTTTTTCTAAAGTGGGAATTTTTAAGTAATTTATTTCCTCTTCTGTTCATCTGAGTAAATTATATATTTGTAAATATCCATCCATTTCAATTAGATTATCAGATTTGTTGGCATATAGTTGGTAAAAATAGCTCCTAACTATTGCTTTAATTTCTTCTTCATTGGTAGTAAGTTTGCCCCTTTTATTTTTTGATAATGGCATTTTTTCTCTTTTCTTTTTCCAATTAAATTAAACAAAGTTTTTTTTTTTCCTATTTTGTTGATTTTTTCATAAAACCAATTTTAGTTTTATTAAGTAGTTTAAAGGTTTTTTTTTTTTTTTTTTGGTTTCAACTTCATTACTCATTACTTTTCAGAATTTTTAATTTTGTATTTAATTGTTTTTAAAATTTGTTTTCTTTTTAGATTTTTTTAGTTGCATGCCCAATTAATTGAGCTCTTCTTTCTCTATTTTATTCATGTAACTACTGAGAGATATAAAATTTCCCCTAAGTACTGCTTTGGCTGCATCCCAGAGGTTTTGTTATGATGTCTTATTATTGTCATTCTTTAGGATGAAATTATTGATTGTTTCTACAATTTGTTGTTTGATCCACTTATTCCTTAGATTTAGATTATTTAATTTCTAATTGGTTTCAACTCTTTCTCTATCACTGTTGAATATCATTTTAATGCATCATAATCCAAAAAGGAAGCATTTACTGTTTCTGCCTTTCTTCACTTAATTATGAGGTTTTTATACTCTAATACATGATCTATTTTAGTGTATGTGCCAGGTGCTGCTGGGGAGGGGGGGGGGAGGAAGTATATATATTCCTTTCTATCTCTATTCAATTGTCTTCAGATTTCTATCACATATGTTTCTAAGATTCTATTAATCTTCCTAGTTTCTTTCTTATTTATTTTCTGGTTAGATTTATCTAATTCTGAGAGGAGGAGGCTGAGATCTCTCACTAGTATAGTTTTCCTGTCCATTTCTTCCTATAACTGGCTTAACTTCTCTCCTATGAATTTGGATGCTATACCATTTAGTACATATACATTTATTGTTGATACTACTTCATTGTCTACAGTACCCTTTATAGTCTAGATTATAGCATACATGGTATAGTTTATTTTCTTATCTCTTTTAGTTAGTTTTTTTTTTTTTTGCATTTGTCCAAATGTGTTTTTAAAAATCGTTTTCCTTTTCCAAACTGTTACTCTTTTATATACATCTTGTTTCTTTTCCCAGTTTGTTTTTTGTTGTTGTTGTTGTTGTTGTTTTTTTTTTTTTTTTTTTTTTTTTTTTTTAGCTTTCTTATTTGTCTTTTAAAATCTTTAATGAGTGCTTCCAAGAAGTGTCTTTGGGCTTGAGACCAAGATGTTTCACTTTTTGAGATTTCCCATGTGGGGATTTTGTGCTCATCTAAGTGATGTTTTACTTTGACTAAATAATAAGTAAGGAATGTGGGCAAGAATATAGTTTGCAAATATTTGTACATCATTTGTAAACATTCAAGGAGGAGAAGAACTGTTTGAGTTTATACAAAGATTATTAGCCAGGACTAATAGATGTAATTAGGAAAATAAATATGTAGACAAAATATAAAGGGGAGATGCTCAAATCTGAAGCTTGAAAAGTTTACAATACAAACTAAGAAAGAGATGTTAAATATAGATAGGTATGTAAATATATATACATATAGCTATATATATATATAGCTATATGTAATCTACATACATACATATATCTATATGCAATATGCAATATTGATTCTTATTCATAAGAATCAATATTGTTTCAAAAATGAGAAACTATCCAAAATAAATACTTCACTTCCTAATTTAGATTTTTTTCATAATAGATTCTATGACTTTGTCGACAAGTCATTTTCCTTCTCTAGACTTTCTTTTTGTCAGTTATAAAATTAATTTTGAACTAAGTCATCTATAAGATTCCTTCTAGCTCCAAAAGTGTATGAATCTATGAACCACCTTGAAAATACCTATGTCTATGCAAATATACTCAGAAAATGTCTTCTTCTGTGTAAATGGAGAAGCATCTGAAATCTGAGTTATTTTGAAGAAGAAATTCAAAATCTAAGAAATAAAATTTATCCTTGTTTGTAGATTGATTATGGGGTCTGTTTTTTAATATTATACATGTTTTCAGATTAGTTTTGACCCTATTCCTAAAAAATTATATGACTTTTAGAGTATTCATAAAATTTAATTTTTACTTTTCATCACAGTGAATTTTGAATGAATCTTGGATCTAGTTAATGACTCAGAATGCAGCACTTGACCTTGACATCTTTGCTGTTTGATCAAGATCTCAGTATCTCACAGTCCCTGTCATGGTGCGTTTATTATGGTCACTGAGACAAATTGTTCTAATTTGTCTATTCCACATGAAGGAGTCTTCCCATGCTTGGGGTAGACAACACTCTAATTCACCAATTGTTTTAAGGTCTGTTGATTACCCTCAACCTGGTTTGACCCATATGCTAAGACAGTTTTACCAGAGTTTGACTGCTGCGCAGTCAGAGCCACAGATGAGAACTGAATGATAGCTGAATAATGGGTCGATGGTAGGTTATTTTATTCCTTTTGTTACTTCCTTCTCCCCCCAAAAGTATGGAAAGAAACATTCTAGCTTTTGAAAAGGGAAATAAAATGGAAATAAAAATTCTTCACTAAGCTTTCTAATCAATCAGGATAACCTATTTGGGTCAAGAAATAGGAGTTTTGAAATTCAGACTGTTAGAAAAGTTGGTTTCTAGAAATTTTCAATGAAATATCAAAAAACAAAGAGTCAGAAAACAAAGCCTTAATGCAGACACGTTCTCTGTTCATTTGATAACCTATGCCTATGTCTTTGTTCTTGTTCTTTCAAATCTTTGTGGAAAGGTTGAGCAATATGTATTAAAAAAATCAGAAAGCACAGAATTTCAGAATGAGAAGAACATTTGGAGAATTGTTTCATGTAATAACTGAGGAAACTGAAATTTCATGATGGGACAGAAATTATTATAAAATGAAAAGTATAAGTATAATAATATCCTAACCAATGCATAGTTCTAATAATTTGAAAAATTTATGATTATATGAAGATACAATTATTAACTACATATTATGTCATTTTGATTGCTCTCACAATTTTCTATTTGTTTCCATAATAAAAAGAACATGATATTTAAAAATTCACATTTCATTATAATGAATGAATTATAAATGAAAATTAAATGGAAAAAAATGTTTTCTTTTCAATCATAGTGAAATAAAACAGGAAACCTGAATTTTCCAGATTTTCAACAAAGAAAAGCTCCTTTAATTTTAAGTTACTAAAGATATGCATGACCCAGTCTATGACCTGTATTGTATGAAAACTTTATTTACAAATCCAAATAGTTAAACATCTATTGTTTCAGATTTATTTTTATAGGAACATTAGCTACCAGAAGGAAATGTTTAAAAAAAATACTGATGATTGAAATCGTAGTAATAGAGAATTAGAAATAATAAGAATAAAATCTATTTTCAGAAAATGCTTTAGTTAGTTTTTTTTTTTTTTGCATTTGTCCAAATGTGTTTTTAAAAATCGTTTTCCTTTTCCAAACTGTTACTCTTTTATATACATCTTGTTTCTTTTCCCAGTTTGTTTTTTGTTGTTGTTGTTGTTGTTTTTTTTTTTTTTTTTTTTTTTTTTTTTAGCTTTCTTATTTGTCTTTTAAAATCTTTAATGAGTGCTTCCAAGAAGTGTCTTTGGGCTTGAGACCAAGATGTTTCACTTTTTGAGATTTCCCATGTGGGGATTTTGTGCTCATCTAAGTGATGTTTTGGTCTTCCCTTTCACCATGGTAGCTCTTTTTGGGTGAGGTTGTTTTCAGTTTCTTGCTCATTTTCTTTCTTTTTTCCTCCTCAATATTGTGACTTTTATCATTGAGCTCTGCTCCTGGGATCACTTTATGCAGTTCTGATCCTTGGCTTTGAGCAGAGAAGTCCCTTGGATTTGGTGTCTTGCTCACAGTAGGGGGTAGCCCTACCTGCTATCTCCAGGCAAAAGCCTGCTTTTCCAAGCTTGCATTTTGCCTTCTTTGATGAGAATGGAGGCTGCTCCACTGCTTTATCTATTGAGCCAAGGCAGAGGGTCTCAGTTGTGATCTGCTGTGATTAAGTCTCTTTTACAGATTTCCCCAGTTTGTCTGAGTTGGGTTGAACACTCTTTTTAACCCAGTGAAACTGCTCTTTTTCATAGTCTTTCTAATCTGTATTATTGGAGTTTGGTTTTATTCCAACTGACTATGTTCAGAAGCCTGTTTCCATGTGTCCTACTCCCTCCACTTCCAAGCTCAAGTGCTTCTGTCTTTCCTCTGCCATTCTGGCTCTCCTTCCAGAACTTGCTATATTACTCTTCAATTAAATTCGTATTGCAAAAAAAAAAAAAAATTCTTAGCCATTCCCCATTTATTTTGTTTTCTTTTAACTTCCTACTATACTGCTGCACAATACAGTTATATACCCAATATTGTTAGATAATCATCATCACTACTTTCACTATTCTCATTAAGATTCTTGACTTAGCATTCATCTCAATAAAATCATTCTTTGTAAAGGAGATCTGAATCACTATTGTTTGAAGAGGTGAAGGATGTGGGAGAAGACATGCAAGAATGTCAATCAAGCCAGATCAGTTATTTCACTGGTGAAAAGAATTATCAGTGAAAAAATTACCCTCAACCTATGTACATTAGCAACTATTCTGAAATTCATAATTTAAGAGAGGTTCATATAATGCTAAGAAGTTAAATGACTGCCTAAAGACATAGTGGTAGGTGTAAGAATAAAGATTTGAACCATATATTACTGTTTCTAAGTCCAAGTCTCTATCCACTCCTTATGTTGCCTCAAATTTTATATGTTAAGGCATGTTATATACTTAGATACTCATATTATGATGCTCATAGATAAAATGGTATGCCTACTTTGAGTTGATATCCCTAATGTATTAATTTCTATGAATTGATGGGGAGATCAAATTGTAATTTCATTCCTTGATAACTGCAGTCTGCAACTAAGTGATGTTTTACTTTGACTAAATAATAAGTAAGGAATGTGGGCAAGAATATAGTTTGCAAATATTTGTACATCATTTGTAAACATTCAAGGAGGAGAAGAACTGTTTGAGTTTATACAAAGATTATTAGCCAGGACTAATAGATGTAATTAGGAAAATAAATATGTAGACAAAATATAAAGGGGAGATGCTCAAATCTGAAGCTTGAAAAGTTTACAATACAAACTAAGAAAGAGATGTTAAATATAGATAGGTATGTAAATATATATACATATAGCTATATATATATATATATAGCTATATGTAATCTACATACATACATATATCTATATGCAATATGCAATATTGATTCTTATTCATAAGAATCAATATTGTTTCAAAAATGAGAAACTATCCAAAATAAATACTTCACTTCCTAATTTAGATTTTTTTCATAATAGATTCTATGACTTTGTCGACAAGTCATTTTCCTTCTCTAGACTTTCTTTTTGTCAGTTATAAAATTAATTTTGAACTAAGTCATCTATAAGATTCCTTCTAGCTCCAAAAGTGTATGAATCTATGAACCACCTTGAAAATACCTATGTCTATGCAAATATACTCAGAAAATGTCTTCTTCTGTGTAAATGGAGAAGCATCTGAAATCTGAGTTATTTTGAAGAAGAAATTCAAAATCTAAGAAATAAAATTTATCCTTGTTTGTAGATTGATTATGGGGTCTGTTTTTTAATATTATACATGTTTTCAGATTAGTTTTGACCCTATTCCTAAAAAATTATATGACTTTTAGAGTATTCATAAAATTTAATTTTTACTTTTCATCACAGTGAATTTTGAATGAATCTTGGATCTAGTTAATGACTCAGAATGCAGCACTTGACCTTGACATCTTTGCTGTTTGATCAAGATCTCAGTATCTCACAGTCCCTGTCATGGTGCGTTTATTATGGTCACTGAGACAAATTGTTCTAATTTGTCTATTCCACATGAAGGAGTCTTCCCATGCTTGGGGTAGACAACACTCTAATTCACCAATTGTTTTAAGGTCTGTTGATTACCCTCAACCTGGTTTGACCCATATGCTAAGACAGTTTTACCAGAGTTTGACTGCTGCGCAGTCAAGATGAGAACTGAATGATAGCTGAATAATGGGTCGATGGTAGATTATTTTATTCCTTTTGTTACTTCCTTCTCCCCCCAAAAAAGTATGGAAAGAAACATTCTAGCTTTTGAAAAGGGAAATAAAATGGAAATAAAAATTCTTCACTAAGCTTTCTAATCAATCAGGATAACCTATTTGGGTCAAGAAATAGGAGTTTTGAAATTCAGACTGTTAGAAAAGTTGGTTTCTAGAAATTTTCAATGAAATATCAAAAAACAAAGAGTCAGAAAACAAAGCCTTAATGCAGACACGTTCTCTGTTCATTTGATAACCTATGCCTATGTCTTTGTTCTTGTTCTTTCAAATCTTTGTGGAAAGGTTGAGCAATATGTATTAAAAAAATCAGAAAGCACAGAATTTCAGAATGAGAAGAACATTTGGAGAATTGTTTCATGTAATAACTGAGGAAACTGAAATTTCATGATGGGACAGAAATATTATAAAATGAAAAGTATAAGTATAATAATATCCTAACCAATGCATAGTTCTAATAATTTGAAAAATTTATGATTATATGAAGATACAATTATTAACTACATATTATGTCATTTTGATTGCTCTCACAATTTTCTATTTGTTTCCATAATAAAAAGAACATGATATTTAAAAATTCACATTTCATTATAATGAATGAATTATAAATGAAAATTAAATGGAAAAAAATGTTTTCTTTTCAATCATAGTGAAATAAAACAGGAAACCTGAATTTTCCAGATTTTCAACAAAGAAAAGCTCCTTTAATTTTAAGTTACTAAAGATATGCATGACCCAGTCTATGACCTGTATTGTATGAAAACTTTATTTACAAATCCAAATAGTTAAACATCTATTGTTTCAGATTTATTTTTATAGGAACATTAGCTACCAGAAGGAAATGTTTTAAAAAAAATACTGATGATTGAAATCGTAGTAATAGAGAATTAGAAATAATAAGAATAAAATCTATTTTCAGAAAATGCTTTAATTATACAATACTGACATTAAAAGATGAGTTAAATCACATTTTCAGTATTCATTGCTGTACTCTAGATCTTGATATTTATAGCATTGGTTATTGATAGCATCAGAAATAGAAAACTATAATTATTGAAAATATTTTGCTTCAAAATTTTTCTGACACATTTTATATCTTTTTTAAATTAATTAATTCAATTCTGTATTGAAAAGACTTTTTTATATCATTCTATTGAATAATCCAGATCATAGGGTGAATGCAGAGCAATAGTTACCAACATAATAGAAATTATCTTCCAGCAAGAAAATGCCACTATAAAGGATAGATATAATAACTAAATTGCATTAACTTTTAGTAGGTACCTTTAACAAAAATGAAAATCAAAATATATTCAGTACAATCAAAGTGATTATCATAAATGATGTATGCATGTATCAGGAACTTGAGTAATAAAATAAGCTGGCCACATTATTTACAGGGAAATCTCTATTTTGAATTGCTAATTATTATTCTAGAAAACATTATAGGAAATATGTAAGTACAGTCTTAGACACATTAATGTCATAATGATTTCAAATACATTCAACAATAAATTATTCTAAAACTTATTATTAGATTGGCAAATAACACTGGCCTCTAATTTCACCTCCCTATTCATTCAGAGCCTCATAGCACTGACTAAGATTATGGCTTATCAACACCCTCATCAGTGACAAGCAAGAGAAAATTAAATTGGATGATTCTGTTAATTAGTGACAGTTTTAATAATGTATTAGAGAGAATGGTTGAAATTCAGTACTAGCATGGATTTATCTCTGGTCATCATGAAAAACTGATAGTTATCTTCAAATATGAAATCAATTTTGTGAAGAGTGTAAATATACCATTTTAATAACAGTTGGCCAATACAAAATATCTTGACATATGTGTATGTATATGTATATGTATATATATGTGTATATATATATATGTATAGTCTTAATTATCAGCCTTTTGATTAGGATAACAGCTCTAATCAAGATGATGTGGGCCTGATAGACAGGGTATCAGTAAATTAATGACTGCTGTTAAGTAGGAGCATAAGCAATATATATACACACGTATGTATATATATGTGTGTGTGTGTATACATGTATGTATATATATGTATACATGTATATGCATGTATATAGAAATATCTATTATGAGAAACATTGCAAAGACTACAGAAAAGAATGAGTCCTTTATAGGAAAACAATATGTGTCTCTATAAATATTCCTAAAATAGAAATCAGCAAGACTAATAATATCTAATACATATATATCTACACATATACATATTTCATTGCAAAGTGCTTTACATACAATACTTCATTTGATCCTTATAATAAGCCTATGAAAAACTTAAAAACGTGTTATTCCCATTTTACAAATGGCAAAACTGAGGCTCAGAAGTATGAAGTAATCTACCCATGGCAGCACACTTGTGATAGGCTTTTTATTTTCAGATCTCCTAAGTTGGAGGTATCTATGGGTGATATAACAGCAATCTGCTTCTGGAAGCAAGTTTTTTTTTTTTTCTTCTTCAGATAGTGTAGGTGGACACAGGCTCTTTCACTTTGCTGTGGAGCTGCAAAAAGCTATAGAAGTAGCCTTGCTCTCTCAGTCTCTGTTTCTCTTTCTGTCTCTCTGTCTCTGTTTCTCTCCCATACCCCTTCTCTCTGTCTCTGTCTGTCTCTCTCTTTCTCTATCTCTCCGTTTCTGTCTGTCTGTTTTTCTATCTCTTGATTTCTCTGTCTCTATCTCTGTCTCCATCTCTCTGTCTCTCTCTGTCTCTGTCTCCATCTTTCTCTGTATTTTCTCTCACTTTTTCTGTCTTCTCTATCTCTGTGTCTCTCTCTTTCTTCTTCTCTCCCTTCCTCCTTGTCTCTCTGTCTTACTCTGTCTCTGCCTTTCTCTATCTCTCTGTATTTTCTCTCTGTCTGTCTATCTCCATCCCTCTTTTTCTGTCTCTCTGTCTCTGTCTCTGTCTCCATCTCTCTCTTTTTCTTTCTCTCTGTCTCTGTCTCCATCTCTTTCTGTCTCTGTCTCTCAATCTCTCTGTTTCTCTTTGTGTCTTTGTCTCTCTGACTTTCTGTCTCTGTCTCTGTCTCTCTGGCCAAGAAGATGTCTCAGGTCAAACCCATTTGGTCTTTGTTTTAGTCCAGATTTCCTCAGAGTGAATTTTAAATAGCAATTATTGATTTTATGACAATGACAGGATTTTTCCCTCCCAGAGTGAGTCCGTTTATTTATTTATTTGTGCATTTACTCATTTATTTTGTTTATTTATCTATTTTTGTTTGATAAAATAGGCCATTATTTGCCTCATTTCTTTCTTAACTTTTATCAACTGGAACCTGTTCTCCAGCTTAGCTTAACCAGGCCAAGGTCTCCCACTATAGCCAGGACCATCTCCAGTCCTGCTAATCTATATCTGGCCACTGGCCTCCAATTGTTCTGCAGGACAGAGTGAAGCAGGTGACCTTGCACAACCCTCTCTCCCTCAAATCGGATTCATTTGGATGCCATGGAATCACCTCCCTGATATCTTGATTGTCTTCAAGAACTAAGGACAAACATCAAAACTTTGAAGAAAATATCTTTTCATTAGAAGTTCAAATTGTTTAAATGGAAATGAGGTATTTGAGAAACTCTCAAATGGACAGAGATGATGAGAGTTGGAATCTGTGTAGAAGGAGACCAGGCACTCAACTCCCTTAATGGTGCATCAGAACTTTTGGGGGAGGAGAAATGTAACATTTCTGTTATTTAGGCTGTGGGGACTAAGGTGATCACTGTCACACTGGCAATGTTTCGAGTGCTCTCAAGTCTTTTTTGACTTCAGGTTCAGTGCTCTTTCCCACAAAAGTATGTCTTTCTTTTATATACTTTCTAAAACAATTCATCTGAGGTAAATTTCTTTGTGAATAGTCCCTATCTATATCATAAAGCCTTAACTAAATATAATTTTAAATATATCAATCAGTTATCTTAAAATTTATCCCAGTAGGTAAAAACAAATATTTATTGCCTTCTAATAAAGAGATAAATTGAGAGTTTATGTTATGCTTTGAAAAAATTCATTTTTCTATTAAGGTGAATATTGTCACTAAGTTTCAGTGATTTGTTAGGGAAGTTCTCTCAAAATAGAAATTAACATAGCCAAAATTGTTTTTACACTGTTATACATAAATTATCTATTGATATACTTGGTGTTTCTTTGGTTACCAATTATGAATCTTTTTTTTCTCTCTATCAGGAAAAAAGAAAGGGAAACCCATTTCTGATAAACTGACAAATGTTGGTCTGCTTTCTAATACAATATCTTCTGATATTGGAAATCAATGGCAGTCTCTAGAAATTCCAGTCTTTGATAGGATAATGTTTGTATTTATTTACATTATTTATTTATTTATTTATATTTTGTGGAATCTTTTGAGGAAATACTGATTAGATGAAAAATAAAAGAACATGATAACGATCACTTCAAGGTATCTTAAGAGGTGGGTGGTATGATTATCTTCCTTTTTCAGGTGAAGAATTAAGACTGAAAGAGGTTAAGTGGCTTTCCCACATCCAATAATTATTTGAAGAATTTGAACAGTGAGCTCCCTGCCTCCAAGATCTATACCCTATCTATAGCAACATCTTACTGCCAACTATGATATTGTTTGGGTATATAATGTAGTGATGGTGGTGATAAGAAGTTCCTTGGAAATTTAAATGCAAAATTGGGGATTGGGAAAGTAGAGGGGAGAAACATATCTTTAATCAAAAGTTGATCAGCCAGTCAAAAAATTGAAACACCTTTGCAATATTTGTATTCACACAACAAAGTGATATTAAAACCCTAACCTTTAATCTTCTGAAACAATCAAATGTCAAAGACAATTTCAATGCATAACTAAGGAAGATAAAACTTCACTTGTGTGGGCAAAATTTTTAGATTTTTGCTTCCATATTATCCCCTCTAAGGTCATAAGTAATGATATTAATGGGAAGAGCCCACTGTCACCATTACTATTCAATATTGTATTAGAAATATTAGCTTTAGCAATAAGAGAAGAAAAATAAATTAAAGGAATTAGACTAGATAAAAGAATGAGTCCTTTATAGGAAAACAATATGTGTCTCTATAAATATTCCTAAAATAGAAATCAGCAAGACTAATAATATCTAATACATATATATCTACACATATACATATTTCATTGCAAAGTGCTTTACATACAATACTTCATTTGATCCTTATAATAAGCCTATGAAAAACTTAAAAACATGTTATTCCCATTTTACAAATGGCAAAACTGAGGCTCAGAAGTATGAAGTAATCTACCCATGGCAGCACACTTGTGATAGGCTTTTTATTTTCAGATCTCCTAAGTTGGAGGTATCTATGGGTGATATAACAGCAATCTGCTTCTGGAAGCAAGTTTTTTTTTTTTTTCTTCAGATAGTGTAGGTGGACACAGGCTCTTTCACTTTGCTGTGGAGCTGCAAAAAGCTATAGAAGTAGCCTTGCTCTCTCAGTCTCTGTTTCTCTTTCTGTCTCTCTGTCTCTGTTTCTCTCCCATACCCCTTCTCTCTGTCTCTGTCTGTCTCTCTCTTTCTCTATCTCTCCGTTTCTGTCTGTCTGTTTTTCTATCTCTTGATTTCTCTGTCTCTATCTCTGTCTCCATCTCTCTGTCTCTCTCTGTCTCTGTCTCCATCTTTCTCTGTATTTCTCTCACTTTTTCTGTCTTCTCTATCTCTGTGTCTCTCTCTTTCTTCTTCTCTCCCTTCCTCCTTGTCTCTCTGTCTTCTCAAAAAACAGCCAGGTGATAAAAGTTCAGATCTTTTATTATCCCAATATAGCCCGGTTAGCTTAGAGGCCTATCTCTCTGCTTGGTTCCAAGAGCTCTCTCCAAATGTCTTTAAATCCAAAGGTCTGGTCCTTCAGCCTCTGCCTCTACTTTCTTCAGCCTCCAGCCAGCTCCAGTCTTCATGCCATTCCGGTGAAAATCCCGACTTGTAGCTTCTTCACTCTCTGAAGAACTCTCCGACTGGCCCATTGGCCTATTTATGCTCCTTCCAGAGAGAGGGATTATGGGTAGTTCTACTTAGTACCTTGTTTCAGGTTCTGCCCAAAACATCTTCTTGTAAGATTAGATCAACTCTAATTACTTAGCAGTTAGTAAGGATTCCAACACCCAGAGACACCACCCTCTAGGATAATCAGTCACTATTTGACAAAAATTACAGAGAAAAGTGGAAATTAGTTGGGAGAAACAAGACATTGACCCACACCTAACACTTTACACCAAGATAAGGTTGAAATAGGTTCATGATTGAGACATAAAGAATGAGAATATAGGCAAAATATAAGAACAATGGATAATCTACTTCTCAGATTTATAGAGAAGGAAGAAATCTGTGGCCAAAGAAGAACTAGAGTACATTATGGAATGCAAAATGAATAACTCTGATTATGTTAAGTTACAAAGTTTTTTACAAATAAAAACCAATGCATACAAGATTAGAAGGGAAACAGTTAACTGAAAAACTATTTTACTTGCAAAGGTTCTGATATAGGCCTTATTTCTAAAATCTATAGAGAATTGACTGAAATTTATGGGAATACAAGCCATTCTCCCATTGAACAATTTTCACTTTAAGAAATTAAAACCATTTCTAGTCATATGCAAAAATGCTCTAAACTGGAGAAATTGAAATTAGACCCTTTTTAGGTCCTACTACATATCTCTCTGGTTTGCTAAGATAACAGGAATAGATTATGATGTATGGTGGAGGGGGGTTGGGAAAACTGGGCCACTAATATATTTTTGATGGAATTTTGAATTGATCCAACTATACTGGAGAGCAACTTAGAACTATATCCTAAGGGCTATCAAAATGTGTATACCTTTTGATCCAGCAGTATCTATACTGGACCTATACTCCAAAGGAGATCATAGAAAATGGAAAGAATCCAGATGTGCAAAAATCTTTGTGGCAGCTCTTTTTGTAGTGGCTAGAAATTGGAAATTAATTGGAAGCCCATCAATTGGAGAATGGTTGAATAAATTATGGTATGTGAATGTTATGGAATATTATTGTTCTGTAAGAAATGACCAACAGGATGATTTCAGAAAGGTCTGGAGAGACTTACATGAACTGATGCTGAGTGAAATGAGCAGAATGTACATTGTACATACCAAGGAGTTTATACGATGATCAATTCTGATGGATGGGGCACAATGATGTGATTGTGGTCAGTTCCAACAATCTTGCAATTTTTAAGCTATCTACACCCAGAGAGATGACTGTGGGGACTGAGTGTGGGTCCAACATAGTATTCTTACTTTTTGTTTGTTGCTATTTATAGGACAAGAATTAATACTCCATAAGGCATGCCAAGAGTGAAATTGTTTATATTATATGATTATTAATTTGATTGTTGATAAATGTTCACAAATTTATTTTCCTTATAATTATGGTGTCCTACTCACAGGAATTCTTTAAAATAAAAAAAATATAAATATAATATTTTCCTTAATGGAAGAATTAGAGTTCAATATAGTAGGTAGTTTGGAGTCATTTGATCTTCATACAAATACTGACCGTCATTTATGATTTATGTGATATGGGCATTAATATCTCTGGGTTTCAATTGCTTCATCTCTGAAATAAGAGGAAGTAACATTAGTTGATCTCAAAATTTTCTTCCATCTCTAAATCTAATATCTGTAAGGACCTTTCCAACTCTAAAGTCTATGATTCTAAAAAAGTTGCACATACAAAAAAAAAAAAAAAAAGATGATGATACTGGTTTCTTATTGATATATATCCATCTAGAATTCACCAAACAGTGACATTAATTTCCTGCAGCCAGGAACAGCTAAGTGGCTAACAGATAGAGCACCAGGAAGATCTGTTTAAAACTTGCCTCCAGCTGGGAAAATCTTGGAGTGTCACTTAACCCTATTTTCTCCAGCTTTTTCATCTGTGAAATGAACTAAAGAAAGTCACAACAAACCACTCCAGTATCTTTGCCAAGAAAACTTCAAATGGAGTCATGAAGAGTTGTACATAACTGGAATGACAGAACAATAACAATAATAAAGGTGTCATGCAAAACATCATTTTCTATCTCTCTTGAGCTGTCTTGGTCTCTGTCTCTGTGTATCTCTGCTTCTCTGTCTGATTCTCCCTCTCCCTTTCCCTTTCTCTTTACTTCCTACTCTCTCTTTCTCCCTCTCCCTCTTCCTCTTTTTCTCTCTCCCTCTTCTTCTCTTTCTCTCTCTCTCCCTCTCTTTTTCCCTCTTCCTCTCATTCCCTGTCTCCCTCCTTTTCTCTCTCTCTGTTTGTCTCTGTCTGTCTCTGTCTCTCTCTCTCTCTCTGTGTGTGTGTGTGTGTCTGTGTCTCTCTGCTGTCTTTATTTTATCTAAATTTCCAAGCTTTTCAGGTAGGAATTTTCATATACATATACATATATATATGTATACACACACACATATATGAATGTTTTATTTATATTTTTAGAAATATGCTTTAATTTTTTCAGTGACAATGGAAAAAAAAGATTTTGATAAAATAATTTTCAAATATAGAATATAGGAAGCCACTCACTGATGAGCAATTTTTGAAGAAAGAAGATGTGTATGTTATCTGTATTTGTGAGAAAAGTCCTTGGAAAGAATAACATCACTTGAGGATTAATTGCAAGTCAGAAAAGTTAATTTTGTTTTTCACTGATATCAAGAAAAGTAAATAATATCTTCTTCAATAATATATTCTTGCTTTCATATATCATAACTATATATTCATAGACACAAGTAAACATTTCAAACTATTCATCTTTGCAATAAAATAGCAAACCTCTAAGAATTTTTGGTTTGTAAAATGTGGAACAAGTGAAAGAGGTTATCTTTGAAAATGTTTTTAGAAAACAGGGTTATTAAAAGGGCAGATTTTAAAATGGATAACAAAATTAAACAGAATATTTGATCCAGTATGACCTATGTATTATTTCTTGTATGTAATGCTCTATTTTGTTGTTCAATTCCATATCAAAATGTTTAAATATATATTTTTCTTTGAAAGTTATCATGCTTAAATATAGTGTAAAACACCAGCAACACCAAACTCAATCTGTGAACTTGATAATAGAATGGAACACTTTTGCATTCATTTAAAGATGGTATTTTGCTAAAAGCCACAGAAATCACTAGCTAACTGATATCAGTTTTAACTTTGTTCAACCTAATGACTATCAAAGAGAGAATATTAGAGAAAAATTGTCACCTCATATGCACTCAGGAGGACATGTAACCTATCCTCTCATGTGTAAAGGGAACACATTATAAGTATTTGGTCTTAGAGAAAAGAGACTATTTCATTTGAGTCAATGTATTTCCAAAGCTTACCAGAGTACTTTGTACTGAAGATACCTAATGGAGGTATGCTGAATTTTTTGGACTATATATAGATTTGAACAATTACTTATATGAACAACAAGGATGACTTCTCCTACCCCACAAATAATAAAAGCAGTTATAATTATTTTGGATTAAGCGACCCTAATCTGGGAGCCAGAGACAAGATAGTGGAATCTGAGCTCTCTCCCAGCTGCTCCAATTTCCTTTGAATAATGACTCTACAATAATTTTGGACTCAAAAGATAGAGTGGAACATTTTCTCTTCAGGAGAAAAGGTCTGTGGAATCAGAGTGGGAGCCCAGCATACAAGCATCAGCACAGCCCCAGTCCCAGAGTCAGTAAAGCAGGATCTCTGAATCTCAATCTGCAGCAGTGCTGGTGGCTTCTAGACTTGTGGGCCCAATACTAGGGAAGACTTGGAAAATCAGCAGAGATGGTCTATGGCCACAGGGTGGCCCACAGGGTGGACTGCCCAGCACAGTTCTGGGCCCAGTCCCCAGAGTCAGTCTGTTGCTTAGGACACCAAATCTTAGAAGAACGGTGGGGCAGGGCATTTCTAACATTTCCAGAGCAGAAAAAAGAATCCTTATTTCTAGTGGCTGGTGGCAGAAGAGAGTTCAGCTGGATTGGAGAAGAGCACTCTGGTACAAACACAGAGCACTTTGGGAGATTTCAGCGGAATTACGCCAGAAGCCCTCTCTCCGAGGCAAGAGAGATCTATTCCAGAATATTTTCCATTTGGCTGGCTGGTGGCAGAAGAAGAGTTTTCAGAGGAAAAAGCTACGAGTTGTGAGTTCAGCGGACAACCAGATTCATCTTCATCTCACACCACTGTAGTTGGTGGCTGGGCTCCTGCACTTCCCCCACTGAGACCAAGCTGGTCTGAAAGACTCACCAAAAAGCTAGCCGAGCCCCAAGTGAAGGAGATAAGAGATTCATTCCATCTCTGTTCTGGTTGGAGGCTGAAGAAAGCAGAGGCAGAGGCTAAAGGACAGAGCCTTTGGATTTGGAGACATTCGGAGGGCTCTAAGCTAAACCGGCTGTATTTTGAGAAGAACAAGAACTCCAACATTTGAACTCCAACATTTTTCTGAAAACAACTGCATAAAATCTCTGAAGCTTAGGACTAAGTAGCACTGTCCCATCTCTAGATCTCATCTAGAAAAAAAGCCCTATTTTAACAGAGTTAAAAGGCAAGTAATAGGCTGAGAAAATGAGAAGACAACACAAAAAGATTCTGACCATAGAAAGAGATGGTAACAAGGAAGATCAAAACACACACTCAGATGATAACAAAGTCAAAGCTCCTACAATCAAAGCCTCCAAGCAAAATTAGAATTGGATTCAGGCCATGAAAGAACTCAAAAAAGATTTAGAAAATCAAGTAAGAGAGACAGAGTAAAAATTAGTAAATGAATGGAGAGTGATTCAAAAGGAAATACAAAAGACTAATGAAAATATCTTAAAAAGAAAGCCTAATCTGGTCAGTTAGCAAAGCTCAGTAAAGTTAAAGAGGTACCAAGATTTATTCAAAAGTTTACACTAGGGCTACCTAATGATATGGACATCAGTGTCTGGAAAAGTTCTACTTTATGTTAAAAGATAAAAGGAAAATTCTGGAGAAGGGAAGTAGATTAGGCTCTCATAGGAAAATGGAGTTATAGAGAAATCTTGAAACTTTTAGAAAACTATGGGGTCAGAAATTTAATAGAAATGACACAAGAATACATCTATATCAGTACTTGTATAAATATATATATATATATATATATAATATTTCACCATGACATCCCACATGGAGGTAATTGTTGATTCTAAAAAACTTTATCCATTGCAGATTCTTTGAAATTTTGTTATGAGCTCAGGGAAAAGACATCAAATGGGAACTATGGGTATATCACTGGAAGATGGTCTACAAAATGAAATACTTTTGACCAAGGTATAACCATAAAATAAATAAATAAATAAATAAATGAGCATACAAAATGCATATTTATGTAATGTAAATGTAAATAAATATTTGTATATTATATTAATATAATAATACAATATATAAATGTAATATTATAATGTGTGACATATAATTTATTTATATTATATATCATTGTGATTTATTTTTATTTCTGATTAATGGTAGGAATGAGGCCATGAATAGGGTCAAAACTTGTGAAGTTTTAGAAAATCTATACCATATATCTCTAGGAAATGAACCATATCCATATCAAAATTATCTTAATAAATTATATCAGAAGAGAGAAAGAAGTTGATGTAAAATGGTATAAGTTCAAAGAACTCTTACTTTAAGAGAGAGAAAAAGTTAAAATACAGTTGGCAGAATGGATTACATTGTACACCCAAGGGCAAAAAATCCTATATCACAGAACATAGTCATCTAATCTTATTGAGCTCATTATGAGAATAGTAAACTGCCCCAAAAAAGTTCATTATACATTCTTTGTAAGCATCTTCTATAGAGTATAATGTAATATTAAAATTATTTGATTAGCTTGGCAAGATGTTCCATAATGTCAACACATCTTTCAAAGAAAATTGAAGGTTGCTTCAACATACAATTTTTCACAAGAAAGAATGGAAATAATAAATGTTAAGAAATATGGTGTACTTTTTTTAAAAATGTGTATACTAATCAGTTCTTTCCCATTTATGGATATTATTTAGATTGATTCTGTGCTGTTTTGTGTGTTCTCCCCTCCCCCCCCCCCAAGAGTTTGGGGATAATAAGCATTGAAGAACATCACAGAGCAATGAAATATTCAATATGTTAAGAAACAGGGAAGGGCTAGCTACATAGATAGTAATGATTTCAAAAAGCAGATGTCTGCCATTCATCTCTTTAGAACAAAAGTTGAATTAAATATAAAATTAGAGAAAAATACACATATAGGAAGCAATTTCAAAACATTGTATCTCTCTCTATTGTATCTCTAACCAAACTAGTTTTAACAAATGCTTGGGTGTAAAAAAATAGTAAATAAATGGGGAAAAAAAAGGACTAACACTCTATCACATTTTTAAAGAACTTCAATTGATATAAAATATTATGCAGTTACTGTGCTGAAATAACATTCATATAGCAGACATATTTTTCTTACCAAGAAAAGTGATGTGATGCGAAATGTAACATATCTGCTGACATTTCTGTAGTAATTCAGTCTCCTCAGTGCCAATCATGGTACCTCCACATTTGGCTTCTAGTATCTCTATGTACAATGTACGATATGAGAAAATTAGAGTGATATTTTTTAAAAGTGAAGTTGGAAACAATAACCAGATGTAACTAAAGCCAGAGGGAAAAAAAATTCATACTTGAGATGATGTGAATTGAAAAGTATTGATGACAAATTAAAAAAAAAAAACTGGATAAGAAATATATTAACTGATGGATACATCTCCTTTTAAAATGTAATTAAAATAGCATATATATATGCATATATATTATATATTCAGATACCTGAATTCATACATTTGTATGTAGTTTGGTTTATTTGTATATCGTTTGGTTTACATAGATATAGCTACATACACATGTATGTGTGTATATGTATATAATTGATTTTTAAACTCAAAACACGAGTACAAATGACACATTTTCATTAAAAATGTATCTTTTGATTTTTGTGCAATAGTCCCATGCATGAGTCAGAAATGGGAGAGGGTAAGATAGAATCTTTAGTCTGCCAGTCACAATAGTAATCAATAGAAATTATAGAAGTTATAAAGATTATAATATAGCAGAAAATATATTAGTGAATGAGTTCCTTAGAAAAGACCAAGATAAGATATTGGCTCAAAAGAGAGAGAGAGAGTCTCTCCACACATAAAGAAAAAAAATTCCAGTTATTAGGGGTTAAGTTGGACTGATAACCTGACTTTACCTATATATTTGCCAAATCTAAATCTTATTTTTTGTTTTCCTTGGAATCAGTTCTGTACAGAATCTGAAATTATCTGTCTTCTTTTTAAGTAAGACCACATCAGTTACCACTTTCATAATGGCATATAGGGTCTCATAAGTCAGCATTCTCTTTAACTGTCAATCCAAAATTCTATTCCCCAAGAAGCAAAAAGCAAAAAGCTGTCCATCATACATTCAGCTTGGTGGAAGGAGGGGGAATGGGTAGGGAGGAAAGAAGTGGAAAAGGATATGTGTATTATGAAAATCTAGATACAAGTTCTCAATGTTTACTATGAAAGTTTTGATGCAGAAACCACAGGACCAATTCACAATTGTAGAAAAGAACGAATGCATTTTAATCTAAATGCATATTTTAATGTCATTTTATACTAGTCTGTGGATGAGTCAATGCAGCTCACAAAATTGATAAGCAAAATTTTAATATTTTCTACATTATCTTACAGATACCATTGAAATGCTTTTCCTGAAAAGGTAATATATTGTTAATGGAGTAATTACACATTTATAGTCTGTAAAATCATTAATTAAATGGTAACTAAAATGTACTTACATGTTTATACACCATAAAATTACAGTATTTTTAATATACAGTAATTAATTTATATTTAACATACACTTGTGTATGGTTGATTAAATGTCAATTAGATGCTTATTTGTGAGAAATTAACCATTACTGACTTATGGAAATTTTAAGCCAAAGTCTTCTCTTTTTTACATTTTTCCCCATTTCTCCCCTCTTCATTTTAATCTTCTTTGTTTTAGATTAATCATATAAAATTATTTTTTCATCAAAAGAGGGAATTACTATTATATATTATATGCCATATGTGCTTTGAGATGGGGATGAGAACAATTGTGTTGAACTTGATGATGTCCTTGTTAATAAAATTAAAATGCAAATAATTTCAAATGTTTTTCTTATATTTTAAAATGTATTTATCAGTTTCTGATTTTATTTTTTATTTCCACACTTAAAACTTATAACCTGTTCCTTACACTGTCTTCTACTTTTTAAATCATTTAGTAATCAGCATGTTTGAACAATTCAGCTTTCCTGCTTAAATATATTTTCTAAAACAAAAGTCCATAAGTATTTGTGTCATACTGATTCTAAGTATAACTTCTGAGAGAAATTAATATTTTTTTCAACCACTTCAACATGAAGTAACCTGAATTGTTTAACCTCTTAAATTACATACAAATTTCTCAAATAATATTATTTTGATATGAGATGGCATATTATTTTGAAATTACTTATCATTTTCCTTGATTTTTTTTTGCTAAAAATTCCCTATTAAAATTATATATATTTTTGCAGTATATTTTACCTATCAATTAGTCATGACAATATTTCCAATATTGGAAAAAAAATTGATAGTGCTTTTGTTTGTGAAAATTATGTTAGACAAAAAGAGCCATGATATGTTCAGATTCATCAAACTAATCATTTTTAATGTTAGCATTTTGCTTAGAATATCTCTATGTCATAGTTTACACACACTCATCCCTACACACATGCTAATTTATTATTTTTCTGCCTTTTGAAAAATGAATATCTTAGAATGCTGTGAAACAAGCATATTCTTATATCTGCCAATTTCTGTTGTCATTAGGCATATTATTATGTCATTAAACATTAATGAAATTACTCATGAAATAAAAGTGTTATAAAACATGAGTTCTTAAGAGTGATGATGCAAGTATAATGGGAGATATTGAACATCACTTACTAAGAGGAGTTGTAGGATAATACATTGAGTATCAGGTAAATAATTAGCATTATTTTGTATAATTGAGAGGTTGGTCAAGCAATTTATGTGGGTTTGATGAATACTATTTTAAGTTGTTTTTCAATACCATGAAAATATCCATTATGGTCAGGTTCCAAGGAAGGATCATTGTAAATCAGGGATTTTGCATTTTTTTAGGATAATTATTGTTGAGATTATTCAATGATCAACTGTGATGGACTTGGTTTTTTCAACAGGGAGGTGATTCAGACAAGTTCCAATAGATTTGTGATGGAGAGAGCCATCTGCATTCAGAGAGGAGACTGAATGTGGTTCACAATATAGTGAAAACAGTATATTGTGAAAACAAGTTGAAAACACCTTGTTGTTATAGTTCTTGCGTGTTTCTTATCTTGTTTTTTGATTTGATTTCTCTTGTGCAGTATGATAAATGTGGAAATACGTTTTTGTTTTTGTTTTTTTAAAAGATAATCATTGTTAGATTGCCTGGTCTTTCCCTATTTCCAAAAGTTTTTATAATATCTTATAGACATCGTTTGTAAATTTTATCTGCTTTGTGACCATCATATCAAATGTCCCAAATATCCCAAAGAATTCCCTCCTCTCATGGGAATTTACTCCATTCACCATCCAAATTCTAGCCCAGTGTCAGAGATAACTTAATTAATGAGTAAGTGCAAACATATTTATGACTTGTCAACCCCGGGTTATACCATTCCAGACATCCCATATATCTATCTGCCCTGGCTATCTTGTAAGCTACTATATGTACGCTCCTTCCATTCTTCAATGCAAAAACATTTTCCACTTGTAGCTATGTGCCTACATATCAAATTAGTTGATTATAAAATAGCCTGCCAATCTAGTGTAGTATTGTATATTCCACTGTCCCATATATCAGTCCACCAATTTTCCTATCAAAATTCCATTCCCAGGTTACCTACCTTGAACCTTCTAATATATGCATTAAAATTTTATTTTATAAAGGATATATTATGATGAAAAGGTTATACTTCTCACATCTCTAATGAACCTTTTAATCTCACCATTCATGTTTTCTCCAGGTGTTTGCCTCATTCTATTTACAATCCTAATCTTCACTCCTAAATGCACCTTTTTGCCTAATAAATACACAAGGTTTTCTCCTTCCTGAAAATGCAACTAAAAAGTCAATTCACTAGCGTCTACCCTTCCTTAATATCATATAGCATGTTAAATCTTTACTCCTTTTATCAGCCAAATTTGAAAAAGTGATTAGCATTGTCTTTCCACTTGTTCTTAATGACTCTCTTCTTAACTTCTTACTTCTGACTCCTGACTCATCACTAAATTGAAAGTACTTACTCTCTAAATTTGCCAATATTTTTTCCCAATATTTTAAAATTGGTAAATTGAGTGCCCTTTATTCAATACTCGGTCTTCACTTTGCAATTTAACACAGTTGACCACTTCCTTCTCTTTAATATTCTTTTCTCTCCAGGTTTTTGCAGCAACATTTTCTCTTGCTTTTATTCTGTTTTTAGATTAGTATCTTTTATTAATTTATAATCCACATTACTAATTACTATAGGTAAACCCCACACCCCTTTATTGACATATATGTTTTTCTTCTCTCTAATCACCCTTCCTCCCCTCCCCCATCTCAATTCTGATGTAATCTATCATCCTCTCTTTGTAGATGGCTCCTGGATGTATGTGCATGGCTCCACTTCTCAAATCATGAACTTCCTATTTGACATTTCTACTAAATGTGTCATAGACATCTTAAATTCACCATGTCAAAAACAGAACTCATTAACTTTCTTCAAACCCACTCTTTTCCCAAGCTCTTGATTAAAGTATAGAAAAACATCAACTTTCCATTCTCTTAGCTGTTCATCTTTGACTCTGCATAATCCTATCATATGTTCAAATAAATGCCAAATGATGTCATTTTTTATGTCCATAATGCTTCCCCCAATACCAATTGATCTTTTCCCATCCTCTATAGTGATTTTCTAAAGCAGAGGTAAGATCATTTCCCTAATCCAATACACCATAGCTACTCCGTATTCCTCTAGAATATTACATCTAAAGTTTGTCATTTAATTTTCTTCATATTTTTTTCAACTTGTATAGTCTTCTAACACAAGAGTCCTCTTCATGTACATTGTAAGAAATCTATAATAGCCATTTTTTTTATTTTGCTTATACTTAGATATGTATAATTCATCTTCTCTTTTAGAATATAAGTTTTTTAAGGGCAGAGACTCTTAAACCTTTGTCTATTTTTAGCATTTAGGAAAATGTCTGAAAAATGATGATTTAGCACTTAATAAATGCTTACAGCATATTTTTGGACTATACATATGCATGTATTTATTTGGCATACATATATGTTTATAGGTGTGTGTTATAAATAGATACATAGATACATGCATACATATAAATCAGACAGTTTAAAAAAATCTTCATATTGGTAAACTAATCTCAAGTTTTTTAGAGCATTCAAACTATCAGTTATCTTAATAAAAAGTCTCATTGAGAAAACTAAGATTATTTTGTCAAATTATCTGAAATATGGACATTCCTGGCTCTAATACTGAAGCTACACTATAAAGTACTAACATTTTAAAATCTAATCTTGCCAAGTGAGCACATATTCCCCACAAAAGACATTTTGCTTTTACTGTAAAAATAATACTTTTTTTTCCTCCCTGAATAAGTATAAAATGGAGAACAATGACAACATAATCTAATCAAGATAATTATTTCTATAAATATATAAATATTGCCTATATTCTATGAATACATGTGCACATATAAATTCATACAACTACATTAATAAATATAAATAAAACACACACATTCATTAGTGAATACTGATAATATCAGGCAAGACCTATTACCAAAATCATTGTGTTAGAAGTATTTGAATTTATAAATGCATACATGTCTAGGTATTTTAACCTACTTTCCTTTCATGTAACATTAATTAATATTACATTATCAGTGTTTATTTAAATCCTGTAATTAAGAAATTATTTTTAATTTTATAATTAATATTAAATTTATAACCCAAGATCCATCACAATTTTTCTCCCCCCTAAGGAAATTGGAGTTAAGTGACTTGTCCAGGGTCATACAGCTAGGAGCATAAAGTGTCTGAGATCAGATTTGAACTCAGGTCCTCCTGACTGCAGGGCTGGTGCTCTATGCACTCACTGTGCTACCTAGCTGCCCAAATCCATCACAACTTTGACAAAGAAATTCAGTATATTTTTTATAGTCAAAATTGAGAAGTTTCATGTTCTTCATTATAGCCCACTATAGAAATTATCAAAATTAAAAAGATTTTGTGATTCCTTTTTTCCCATATATTTATTAGATTGTCTAGCTTTGGGAAATGTTTGCACGTAATTTGATTCCATATAATTCTTTCTATCACAAACTTCTATATTCCATAGAGATCAGAATAATATTGCAAAAATATTCTAAAGCTTTAAACACATCTCTTCTGATCTGTACTTAACTTAGTGATGGCAATTGTATCCTAACTATAACAAAGCACCTTCCTGTCTACAAGGCAACTCTTCTGCTCAGCTGGATGAATTACCACAGAAAGGTATATCAAAAAAGATGAGTACAAAAAATTATTTTTCTCTTTGCATTTGGGGTAACATTAGAGTATGGTGAAATATAACCTGCATCTGGAGACAGAGAATATAAGTTCAGATCCTCTCTCTGATTAAAACTGATCTAATTTCAAGCAAGACACTTAACCTAAATAAATATTTATTTCCCTCTCTTTGAAATGAGATTATTAAACTAGACAATATCTAAATATTCTTACAACTTTAAATCTATGTTTCTTAAAGGAAGTGGTTGGAGAATCCTGTTTTATAAAAATATCAATAGGGGAAAGAAAAATTCCCCTTTCTTTTAAGTTCTTTATAGGGTAAAGTATACCCATGTGCAAATGAGAAGGTTTTTGTTTGTTTGTTTTATTTTTAAACAGATAACCATGTTGATTTATTTTTGTTTGCTTTGGACCAGATCTATGATTTCCAGGTGTAGGCAACAACTGATAAGGCAATTCTTTCTTCCATTGCAGATCAGATCCTGTCTGAAATTTATAATCTTAGAGAGTTACTTTAGAGTTTTAAAGTGATGAAGACTAAATTTCAATGTTTGTTTCATAGGTTTGTTTGGCTTCTAACACATATAGGTGAGGTGAACCTAGGCAAATAACTTAATCTTACAGTAGGCTAAACATCTCTGAAAATAAAATATCTAAAATTATGTAAAAATATACTAGATTGGAATTATAATTAGAAGCCAAAAAGCACATGGTATGACTAACACTAAATTATAAAGATGCATACCTCAAACTATAAGTATCCACTTAAAAAAAATTAGCAGACATCAAGGTAATGATGATGAATGTATGATATACAGGTTTTCTCTTTATTTGTTTTCGCCCACAAAACCAGTTTGTATATAAATGTATGAATCTAATATTTAGCTTTTAGTTAAGCAATTCAGTTGGAACCCCAAAGGCTCAAGTTGTAACATGACTCTAGTATTGTTGACTTGATGCTATAACTAATCTTTACTTAAAAGATATAACATTCTCTTTTTTGATTTATTTTTGGTTCTGAATGTATTTTCATAGGCATTATTAAGGTAAAGCACATCATTCTAGGCCATTTAACCAAATGAAATATTTGTTTCATAATTTTGTTATCATAGTCATATAATATTATATACTCATCCATTCAAGGCACCCAAGAATCTATTTTTCTCTACTCATTTTCATATATCTCCATAAGCAGATACACATACACACATACTCACACTCAACACACAAATACAGAGAAGTATGCATGCTTATATGCATATAGGAAAATTGTATTCTGAAATTGAAATGATTTTTGTTAATATTTTCCAGAATACATGCAGGCTAATTTCCTTCTTTATACTTTTCCAAATATAATTTAAATATTTCTAAAACCTCATAAATATTGATTTCATGATGACTGGTGTCATGTTCTCTAATAACCACTTTATCTTTACTTTATTTAATTTTTGGACTAAGAATCTGTGGGAACCAGTATTCAAATTATTTTCTTCAAAATTCCTCTGACTGTAAATAGTATGTTATCTATTCAGATTTACAGATCATATCTAAATTATATCAAAGCAATTGGTTATCAGTTCAAACAATTTAACTATATTATATGCATTAAATATAAAACATTATATTTATCTATATCTGTATTTCTATTATCTGTATTTATATAAATATATATATATATATATATAATATCTCTCTCTAGCTCTTTATATCTATTTTTCTATATATATCTATATATGCTCATTCATTCAAGACTCCCAAGAATCTATTCTTCCATACTCATTTCTATAGATCTCCATAAGCAGATATATCCTCCCCTCCCCCCACACACACACTTACACAAACCACACAAATACAGACAAGTATTCCTGCAAATATGAATAGAGGTAAATTGTATATGTGTAG
Organism: Antechinus flavipes; assembly: GCF_016432865.1. NCBI lineage: Eukaryota > Metazoa > Chordata > Mammalia > Dasyuromorphia > Dasyuridae > Antechinus > Antechinus flavipes. Next base: position 160,686,203 of record NC_067400.1, read on the forward strand.
ATATATAGATAGATCAATAGATAGATAGATAGAAAGATATAGATACACATACAGACATAGATAGCCAGACTCCTACTATAACTATTTCTGTATCCAGATTACTATTGTTGTTCAGTCATTTCAGTTATATCTGAAATTTCAGGACCCCAAATAGAGTTTATTTCACAAAGACACTGGAGTGGTTTGTCATTCTCTTCTCCAGCTCATGTTACAAATGAAAAAAACTAAGACAACAGAATTAAGTGACTTGCATAGAATCTCATGGCTAATAAAAGTCTGAGGTCATAATTGAGCTCAAGAAGATAAACCTTCCTTACTCCAAGCTTGGAATGGCAGTCTATCTGCTACCTATCAGCTTCATTTGCAACCATACATTTATCATACATATATGTCAAAATAGATTTAAAATTACTCAAAATACAACATCCTCTTTTTTATTAAAGCTTTTTTATTTTTCAAAACATATTATGTGGGCAATTCTTCAACATTATCCATTGCAAAACCTTGTGTTCCTATTTTCTTCCCTTTCCCCACACCCTCCCCTAGATGGCACGTAGTCCAATATATGTTAAACATGGCAGAAATTAAATCTAATGTATGCATACATATTTATACAATTATATAATATCCTTTTAAGATCTTAAAGAAATTGAGATAGGAGAAAAAGAGTGAGTTCACTTTTCTGATTATTTTTTAGCTCCTTTATGGAGAATTTACAGAAAAACTATAAATGAAAATTATTAAAAATGCAAGTTTGTGCATAGGTGCAGGGGTTGTCCACAGAAATAAGACCCTGCATCTATCAAAATATCTTAGTCAGAGATCTCACAAAAGTTTTTAGACATAGCACACACGTAGGACACAAAAGCTTGTTCAAGGAAATAGATGACATGCTTTTATAGAAAAACAAATAAGCAAAGATTCTGTTTCTCATTGTTAATTACTCAGAATAATTTTCATCTTATTGTAAGAAAAATATGAACACAAAATATTACTTCATAAAGAAAGACTCAGGACAAAAATTTTAATGAATCTGAAATAAAATAATATGAAAAACTTCAACTTAATAGAAAGGTAATGGTTATGTATATTTCTATAAAAGATATTGGCAATTATTTTGTGATCTCATTTGACACATTAAATAGGCAAAGTAATAATATAGTTCTGAAAATCAGGACTCAATCAAAATCAATTTTTAGTGAAATTATTAGATTAAATGAAAATTTCTCTACTTATAGTTTCTTACTGCAAATAGATTTCTATGTTTTATTCAATCATTCTCAATTTTCTTAATGTCAAGTAGATACAAATCATCTTTCATGTTATATGCTTAAAAACTCATATATACACATGCATATACACATACACGCATATACGTGTATGTATACATATAGGTGACACATAGTCATCTTTTATAGAGACAAACATTAGGATTTTTTTTTTCATAACTTAGGCCTAATGATCAGAATTTGTGTTTTAGAGTCATATTTTTCCTTTGTTCTAATACACAATAAAACATCTCCTACATGAAAAATGTAGTGAAGCTATTTTTTCAACTATTTAATATTCCTGTAGGAGAAAACAAAACAACTATGTTCCTGAATCCTATTCATAAAGATGGAGTGAATTACTCACTTTCTGTAAACACATTAACATTTTGAGACTCTGATTAGTCCATTGCATACTTCAATGCATTATTGAACCCTAGAAAGTTAATGAGGCTGCAAAAAGATCTTAATTCCTTTGTTAGGAGTATATTTGTGTCAAACAATGTTTTTGAATCAGATATTAGTGTCATAAGTTATGCAAAATTCAATTTTACTAAATTTTAAGGTACTTCTAACAATTACTTAAAATAAGATAAATTTAATATTTTTATAATCTCAATATCTAAAATTTCTTTTTGAAAAAAAAAGTAAAAACTTATGTAGATCTTTATAGATCTATCCATGTGTACAAACCATCATTCTGTTAATATTATGGATCTTGGTTGGAGTAGTTGTGGGAAGAGCCAGACTATAAACCTCTTATATTATTACATTTTATGGTTTGTCTGTACCTAAAATTAAGTTTCATAAAATCATGATTTTTAGCTTTACCAAATTTCATTGAGTAATAAAGCAGATATCAATTATGTGTATGAACATAGCCATACGTATATATGTAGAGAGAGATGTGTGTGTAGATGCATATAATTTAATCTGTATATATCTTAATTGATTAAGAAAATAAGAGGAAAATTGATATTTAATGTCACAACTCATTGAAACTCTATTTGAAATATTTTTTCCCTGAAAACTTCCTCCCCATTATTTTTCAAAAACACATTTTTTTCCCCAGAACTATGCTGAAAGGAAGATTTTATTGCACATTATAGAGGTGAAAAAATAATTATCCTTACTACCAAATCTAATCTCCAAAGTTTAAGAATAATAATAAAAAATTAGTTGGCCTGTTATCTTAATCAGCAAAAGAGATTCATAATTAACAAAACATAAAGGATTTGCCTCACATTATCTTAGAATTTCCTATTTTCCTTTGTGAGTAAAGTCTTATATAGGTTGATTATTTAGATAAATTTAATAAAATGTTTACCTAATTCAGGGATTGAATTTAGAGAAAAATCAAAAATTGATCACAGATTAATAACTCAATCGATATAACTTCACATAAATTTAAATAAGAAAGTATTTTATATGGTTGTGATTAGAAAAGTACTTTCAAAAGTATTTTATTTGTTCTCATAATCATTAAATGCAATTGTAAAAATCAAAGAAATAATAAAAAATAAATACATGTAATTAATACCAATGCAATTATATATGCTCATTGGCTCATTGTATAACAGGAAATATAAATTTTAATTTACCATGGCTCTTTTTATACCAATGATTTGTTAAGTGTTGTTTCTCAATTATTTCTTCCTAATTAAAAGAAATATTGGCTTTTTTCTTTTTTAAAGTTTTAGAGGTAACAGTGGCAGTTGTGAATAAAAGTACATTTTTGTGTTAAAATAATTATTATTATTATTAAAAATTATGATGACTGTCCTTTTCCAGCAAAAAAGAGAGATATATTCACATTCTCAAAAAGTGAATATCAGCCCCCTCAATATTCAAAACAAATGAGTTTTTTGGAATCTAGTGTTGATCTTCAGTAAAAGATAGACTTCTTGAAAACACAGCTGTTTTCCTCTTCAGTAGGTAGTGCGTTGTACATATTCTTAATAAGTATTTATTTAATTATGTTAATTCAAGTTTCTTAATGATTTCAAAATATCTAACCATTTAAAAAAAGGTTTTAGAAAGCATTGGCAGATCCCTGATCTATTTAGTAGGAATTTAATATATTAGGTATAATATCAAGAAGGATCAAGATTACTAGATATACAGTTGACAAAGAAGAATATGAAATATAATGCTATATGGGAGGAGATGTAATTGTTTTTGGCAACAATTAAGAAAAAAAATACTACTGTGGTGAAAAACTCTCAACAGTCATTTTTGTCCCTGAACTAATAAAAATAAGTTATAAGTATTCTGTGATTTATTTGTAAATACATTCTTAGAGCAATGAAACTTTGATTCCATTGATGGGAGTACTCCCTTCCCCTAAGTTGCACACTACAACTGTATTGCTTTCAGTGTGCTCTTATTCATATTCTTCCATGATATCTTTACAAAAAGAGCTATCTGAGTACTTAGAACCTTCCTCTGGATTTCCAATTAGTCCATGATTACTATGAACAATACTGAATCATGCAATTAACAACCAAAGAGTATTTATTAAGTACCTACTATGTGCTAGGTTTTGGTGGTACAAGCACAACAAATAACTTAAAAAAATACTTGGAGGAAATTTGCATTATAATTTATGCACTTACATTTTTCACTGGTAGTTCACAGGACTTTTGAACAAAGTTATCTTTAGGATTGAATCCATTGTAAAAACATGCACAATTTTAATACATACGTGGAAGCCACCCTGTTGAAGGAAAACCTATGGGAATTAAAAATGAGTGTTTTAAAGCTTGAGAGTGTATGTTCTTTAAAATTATACCTATAAGAGGTTTTCAATAGACTTTAAATGAATAAGCATCATTTTAAATGGAAACTTCTGGGAAGAAAGTATTATATTCCCAGAAGATGGCTATATAGCTTTAGCATTGTAAAACATCTTATATGCAATTTAGATGCAATAGAATATAAAGGAAATGCTTATATTGTTCTCATTTTCCATGTTAGAATGTAAATTATTTCTTTAAAGGGATTATTTCATTAACATTGACATAATAGATATTAATAAATGTCTGTTGATGGATTGATTGATTATACTTGATGTCAGAGGACTTGGATTCATTTCCTAGCTCTGCTATTCACTACTTGTGTGATTTGGAGAAAGTCATATAACCCCTGTGATTCTTGAATTTCATTTCTGTAAAATGAGGATATTGAACTAGAAGATCTCTAAGATTTCTCCTAAATATAAATCTTATAATCTTGATTGAGCCCTTTTATTTTATATTTGAGGAATTTGAAGTGAAAAATGATGAATATTTGGCTAAAGTGGTACAATCAGGCATCAGCATTAATTTTTTTTTAATTTTGTGTCTCATTGATAAGCATGTTTTAATAGAAACAATTTATTTACTTAAAATAATTGTAAAATTACTCAAAATCAAGCTTCCTAAAATAAAACATTTATCTTTTGGTAATTGTTCCACAGCACAATTGAAAATGGGCTTATTCCCTTATGCTTAGTAAAAAATTATATCGTTTCCAACAGTTGTTTGTTAAAGACTGATTATCCTTTTCCAAAGAAAAACTTGACTTACTAAGTTAGCAATTTTTCATCTTTTTATATTCTGTAAGGAACTGTAACAAAAACCTGTATGAACTTTACATTCTCCACCATACTAATTTTAAACTAATATTGCAGAACTAATGACAGTCTTGAGAAATGCTATTATCAATTCCAGCTGTCTCCTCTACCAAGATACCTTGAAATATAGAACACTTTAAGAAATGAGATTCTGAATAAATACTATTATAGAAAAACCTTATGTCTTCCTACTTTTTTTAGTCTCATATGCCTAAGTTATCTCCTTTCTCAGAGAGAGAAAAAAATATGACAGCTCAACTTATATAACTTTCATTTCTGTTGGATCACTTAGTCTGGGGATATTTTTATACTTGTTTGACTGAATAATCCTGCTGGGCTACTGTACTGGAGAACTCAAGTATCTTACCTATTGGTTTTGTCTCTAGGTGAAAAGACTTATCTAGAACTGAGAAATTCGATTTGATGTAGGCATGTGTGAAACTCCAACAAAAGTCAGGAGTTTCATTACTTAGGAGCCACAGTTCCAGGTTTCCTATCCATTTAGAGCCAAGGGTCAAATTGACCTAATTAAATAAGAATTTTGGCTTTGTATTGAACAGACAGGGTTGTATAATCAGAATTTGATAAAATTAATGAAAAAAAAATTATCATCCAAACCTATGTTCTCCCATGAGGCAACAGTCCAAATTAACTCTCCTCTATCTCTATTTTTGTCTCTGTTTCTGTCTCTATATGTATCTCTCTCTCTTTTCTCCTCTGTGTCTCTCTGTCTCTCTACCTCTCTCTGTCTCTATTTCTGTCATTGCTTGGTGTCTGCCCGTGTGTGTGTGTGTGTGTGTGTGTGTGTGTGTGTGTACAGGTGTGTGTAGAACATGCCATGTGACAGAAACCCAACTGGAAAGGGAATTAAACAATTGAATTCTAAAATGTATGACCATAATTTTTTGTGACTCCAATATGTGACATCATATTGGATGTTTTTGATATTTTATTCCATTTCATTTTCTTTTAACAATGTTCTGAATTTGCTAAGAGATTATCTCTATTTTAAAGTTGAGGAAACACAAACTATGACTTTTCCATCATAATACAATATTAAAATCAGATCACTAAATCCTTGTTCTTTGTCATTTTCATGATTCCTTTGAGGGGAAAATAACCTAGTCTTTGTGTGAAAGACTGTCCAGATTTAAATGAATTTTGCTTCTCTTGATTTCTACCAAAATTTTCTTCCCAATTCAATATTCTCATATTCCAGACTACCACAGGAGATTGGCTAGCTAAATATTCCACATAGTAAGAGATATACAGTGCACTTCATTTTTTTTAAAGATAAGTGTTATTAAGACTTAAAGTTTTAGAGGGTATTCTTCCATTTTGTGTAATAAGCAGGCTACATTGTGATTATTGAAACTTTTCTTGAAATGAATTTTTAAGACATTTAGATGCCATAAATGACCATTTAACACAGTTGGGCTATTAAATGGTCTTCCTAATTGATTGGTACTCAGACATAATCATAATTATTCTTAATGTATTGCAATTTATAAGAAATCTGAAAATGGTAATTATCTTCAGCTTGCTTAACTACTGGGTTTCCATTTAAAGAAGAGATACATTTTTTTAATCAGTTGATATTACTCTGAAAGGATCTAATCTGAAATACAACCCAGGGCATTTCATGAGATATCCTGACATAAATACAATGTCTAGACAAAATAAATATACTTCCTATGCTATTCCTCATCTGCTTTTCATCTTCCTCTTATGTTTCTATCACTCAGCTTTTTTGGAGCTATATTGAGTTAGATCCAAGGATGAGAAATAAAATTGGCTGAGAGAATGTAGAAAATAGACATCATGCTGGTAGCACTAAGAAAAAATATTTTGGGATTTTTGCTTAGTCCCTTTTATGCAAAAAGTGCAATGCTAACAACATCAGTATACATGAGAAGAGGTGGTTGTAATTCTTTAAAATTGCATCATTAATAGTATAGCTAGGAGGAATATGCATAGAGGGTGTAAGACGAATTTGAGAGAATGACATTAAAAAATTAAGGATTGAAAAACAGAAGTACAAAAGGTACAGAAGAAAGTACCTGGTAGAATGGTATAAATCATTTCACATGAAGAGTTGAAATAGATCTATTACAATGGAGAGGAAGATGGAAGGGTGGTTGATGGGCTCAAGTATTGGCTCAAATAGGTTATAATATTTACAACCAGTTCAATACATAAATCTAGGGAACTAAGTGAAGGGGTATGGTAAAGAGAGGCAAAAGAAAGGGTATATTAGAAGATGTGGTAGCAGAAGCAAAATACTGATGAGACAGAAAAGGGGAAAGGAGAGAGGTTGCAAATGAGAGAAAGAATAAGATAGAGGGAAATACACAAGTAGTAGCCATAATTGTGAATGTGAATTTGATGAACAGTTCCATAAAAGGGAAATAGATAGTATAGTGAATCAAAAACCAGAATCAAAAATATGTAATTTATGAAAAAAAAATACTTGAAACAGAGAGAGATATACAGAGAGTATATGTAAGGGGTTCCAGCAGAATCTTCCCTATTTCATCTGAGTTTAAAAAAGCAAAGGTAGAAATACTTATCTCAGAGAAAATAAAAGCAAAAATAGATCCAATTAAGAGATAAGGAAGGAAATTACATCTTGCTAAAAAAAATACCATAGACAATGAGGCATCAATATTAAACATATATAGTATCAATATTAACCATGCATGTAATAAGTGGTATTGCATCCAAGTTTTTAAAGAATAAGTTCACTAAGTAACAGGAAAAAAATAGCAAAACTATACTACTGGGTGATCTGCACTGTCGTCTCTCAGAACACAATAAATTCAATTAAAAAATAAAATAAAGAAGTCAAAAAGATAAAAACATTGTAAACAAGTTAGAAGAGCAAAGAAAAGTCTGAGCTAATATTATGAAAATGACAATACTACCTGAATTAATCCACTTGTTTAGTGCCATACCAATCAGACTCCCAAGAATTTATTTTACAGAGATAGAAAAATCATAGTAAAGTTCATATAGAAATTTCAAGGGAATTCATTAAAAAATGCAAATGAAGGTGGCTCAGCAATATCAGACCTAAAATTGTATTATAAAGCAACGTTGATCAAAACCATTTAGTACTGCATAAGAAACAGACTATAAGTGGAAAAGGATAAGTTCACAAGTCACAATAGTCAAAAATTATAGTAATTTAGTGTTTGATAAATCCAAAGAACCCAGCTTCTGGGATATGAACTCATTATTTTTTTTTTAGAAATTGCTAGGAAAACTGGAAATTAAGCAGAAACTAAACATTGACCCACATTTAACACCACATACCAAGATAAGATTGAAATGTGATTATGATTTAAACATAAACAGTGATGCTATAAACAAATTAGAAGGAAGAATAGTCTGCCTCTCAGATCTGTGGAGAAAAGAGGGATTTGGAGTCAAAGAAAAATGAGAGTAAATTATGGAATACAAAATGGATAATTTTGACTACATTAAGTTAAAAAAAAATTTGTACAAGCAAAAGTAAGGCAGACAAGATTAGAAGGAAATCAGTAAACTGGGAAAATTTTATTTCAAAAGATTCTGATAAAGGTCTCATTTTTAAAGTACATAGAGAAGTGACTCAGATTCATAAGAATACAAGCCATTTCCAATTGATAAACGGTCAAAGGAAAGAAACAGACAATTTTCAGATTGAAGAAACTGAAATCATTTCTAGTCATATGAAAAGGTGTTCTAAATCTCTATTGATCAGAAAAAATGTAAATTGAGACAACTCTGAAGTACCACTACACATTTCTCAGATTGGCTGAGATGATAGGAAAAGATTTTGACAAATGTTGGAGAGGATATGGGGAAGCTGGGATACTAATATATTGTTGGTGGAGTTGTGAACTGATCCAACCATTCTGAAGAGCAATTTAGAACTATGACCAAAGGGCTATCAAACTGTGCATATCCTTTGACCCAGCTGTGTTTCTATTGGGCTTATATCCCAAAGAGATCTTAAAGGAGGGAAAGGCACTCACATGTGAAAAAATGTTTGTGGCAGCCCTTTTTGTAGTGGCAAGAAACTGGAAAATGAGTGGATGCCCAACAGTTGGAAAATGGCTAAACAAGTTATGGCATATGAAAGTTACAGAATATTATTGTTTGATAAGAAAGAATCAGTATCATGATTTTAAAGAGACCTAGAGAGACTTACATGAAATAATGTTGAATGAGTTGAGTAGAACCAGAAGATCAAAGTACAAAGTCATAGCAAGATCCTATGATGATGGGGGAGAGAGGGAGGAGAGGAGCACAGACAAAATGGCAGAAAGGACCCACATTTCTTTCTGACCTTTTCTCATAATCCTCAGACTAATTTGCAAATTCAGCCTCTGAATTGCTCTGGACTGGCAGAATATTGGAAGTGCAATAAATTACCAGCAGAAGATAACTTCAAAGATCTCCAGAAAAGGTCTCTTTCAATCAGGCAAGGAAGGAGGTGGGCCAAATATAAGCATACAAGCCAGTAGATCAACAGAGAAGTTAGAAAACATCCAATACAAATACAAAGGTAAAAAGTAAACCTCAAAATGCCAGAATCTCACAGAACTTGGTCACACCTACCCAGTACTGGGAATGAATCACCACTGACCCAGTGCAGCCATGCCTACTTATAGAGGAAGCTGCTGCTTGTAGAGGAAGCTTGGACAACTTACCCTGACCTAAAAGGAGACTTTTTTTTTTTTAATGAGTAAAATAGCAAAGAGAACTCTGGTCATAGACAATTTTTATAGTGAAAGAGAAGAACAGATTTCAAACTCTGAAGAGACTAAAAGCAGATTGTCTCCAGATGAAGCCCCAAAGGGTGATATAACCTGATCCCCATTACACAAGGCTCTCCTAAAAGAAGTTAAAAAGAATTGTCAAAGAAAACTAGAAGAAAAATGGGAAAAGGAAAGAAAAACTTTTCAAGAGGATTTGGAAAAGGCATATAACTCATCAAAAGATAGATTTATTAAAATGGAAAAAGAAAACAACTCCCAGAAAAACAGAATTTGTGAAACAGAAAAATAGTATAACTCCTTAAAAACAGAATTGGTGAAATGGAAAAAAAATTCCATTAAAAAAAACTCATTTAAAAATTCAATTGGACAAATACAAAAAGAAGTAAAAAATTAAATTAAGAAAATAATTCACTAAAATTCAGAACTGAAGAAATGGAAACAAATGACTCAAAGAGACAACAAGAATCAGTCAAGCAAAACCAAAAAAATGAAAAAGTAGAAAAAATTGTCAAATACCTACTCAGGAAAATAACCAACCTGGAAAATAGATCTAGGAAAGGCAATCTAAGGATTATTGGACTCACTGAAATACATGATGAAAAAAGAGCCTAGACACTATCTTTCAGGAAATCATCAAGGAGAAAAGCCCAGATGTCATAGAATCAAAAGGCAAAATAGCCATTGAAATAATTCACCAAATACCTCCTGAGAGAGACCTCAAAATTAAAACCCCAAGGAATATCGTGGCTAAATTTCAGAACTATGGGACCAAGAAAAAATATTAAAGCAGCCAAAAAGAAACAATTCTGAGGAGCCAAGTAAGTATCACTCAAGACCTAGCAGCTTCCACCTTAGAAGATCAAAGGACCTGGAATCTGATATTCTGAAAGGCAAAGGAACTTGGAATGCAGCCAGGAATAAATTACCCCACCAAACTGAGTCTTTACTTTCAGCAAAGACAATGGACATTCAAAGAAAGAGGTGAAAAGGCCAGAGTTGAACAGAAAATTAGACCTCCAAATATAGAACTCAAGAGAAGCATAAAAAGGTATAAAGAAAAAAAAAAAAAACTCTTGGCAACTATATCTCTGTTATGAGAGTGCATGTGTAATTTGATTTTATTGTTATAATAAAAAAAAATAGAGGTGGAAAGGATATTGTACTGTAAAAGGGGGAAGTGGAGGTAAAATGAGATAAATTACATCTCAGGAAGAGGCAAAGAAAATCTATTATGATTCAAAGAAAGAAGAGAGGGGGATGAATATGCAATTAAATAATCTCATCCTAAAGAATGAATGGGTAGCAAATCAGAGACACAATCAAAGATTTCATCCAAGAGAATGAAAAAAAATGAGACAAGATACCAAAATTTGTGGGATGTAGCCAAAGAGGTAATAAGGGGAAAATGCATGTCTCTAAATGCTTACTTGCATAAAATAGAGAAAGAGAAGTTCAATTAATTGGGTTCATAAATAAAAAAGCTAGAAAAAGAACAAATTGAAATCCCCCAATTAAATACCAAGCTTGAAATTCTAAAAATAAAAGGAGAGATTAATAAAATTGAAAGTTAAAAAAAAAAAAACTATTGAATTAATAAATAAAACTAAGAATTGGTTTTATGAAAAAAGCAACAACATAGATAAAACTTTAGTTAATTTGATTTAAAAAAGGAAAGAGAAAAATCAAATTGTTAGTCTCAAAAATGAAAAGGAAGAACTTTTCACTAATGAAGAAGAAATTAGAGCAATAAATGAGGAGTTTCTTTGTCCAACTTTATGCCAATAAATTTAACAAGCTAAATTGTCCTTATGAGTTATACATATGTAATCATGCAAAAACATTTCAAAAGTCATTATATTGTAAAGAAAATAGATACCCAAAAAATAAAGTAATGCTAAAGAAAAATAAATTTTAAGAAAGCTGCATATTACAAATGAAAATTTCCAAAAAATGTTATAGTCAAATTCTAGCAGGGCAAAGTGAAAATATTCAAACAATCAAAAAGAAAAAATTCAATTATGTTCAAACTACAATCAGAATAGCATAACATTTAGCAGCTTCTACATAAAATTCTACATTATTCGAGAGGGCAAAGGATCTAGTGTTACAAGCAAGAATCACTTATTCAGTAAACTGAATATAATCCTTCAGAGGAAGAATAGATATTCAATGAAATAGAAAAAATTCAATCACAAAGCTTAATAGATAGTCTGACTTTCAAATACAAGACTCATGAGAAGAATAAAAAGGTAAATAGGAAAGGGAAAGTAAGAGGCATTTTAGATGAAGTAATCAAAATTGTATATAATCACATAAAATGTGTAAATACAAATCAAAACAGTTCTGAGATACTATTTCATGCATAGTAGAATGCCTTATAGGAAACACACACACACAACACACACACACACACACACACACACACACACACACGCAAACATGACAAATTGTGGAGAGGACATGGGATAAATGAGATATTAATGGATTGTTGGTGAAATAGTGAACTAATTCAGTCATTCTTGAGAGCAATTTAGAATTATGCTCAAAGGCCCATGAATACTGTTTGAGCTAGCAATACCACTCCTAGGTATATGTCCCCAAATTGTTTTAAACACACACACACACACACACACACACACACACACACATACAGGAAAATATTTTTAGTAGTTTTTTTTTTTTTTTCCTGGGGGCAAATAATCAGAAATTGTGGAGCCACCTATCAATTGTGGCATATAAGTACTATGGAATACTATTGTAATATAGGAAATGATGCTCAGGATGGTCTCAGAAAAAGTTAGCAAGGCTTACATGAGCTGATGCAAAATGAAAAGCAAATTAATCATGTCTGAATATGGATTGTGGGTTTTTAACTTTTTTTTTTAGCATTTATTTATTATTTTGGTTTCTGTTTTCTTTACAATATAACTACTATGGAAATGTTTTTGCATGACTATATATGTATAACCTATAAAGAATTAGTTGCTTTTTCAATGAGAGGGTCGAGGAGAAAGATAGGGAATGTGGAACTCAAAAATTTAAAAATAAATGTTAAAATTTGTTTTACATGTAACAGGAAAAATAAAAATACTAAATATTGTAAAAGTATAAAATGTTTACATATATTTGAAAAATATTTTAGAAATATAAATTAAAAAAAAAAACATACAGAGTCCATACCAAGGAAAGTATAGTTGTTGTTGTTGTTGTTGTTTTTAAGATTATACATGTTGATTCAGGTGAGTGAAGCACCTTTTTATCTGGGATTGTCTTTTTATGGGTCAGTATTTGAACTTAGGTATTCTTTACTCCGGGTTTATTTTGCAACCTAGATGCAAATATATCTCCTTAGAATGAATAATTCTATTGACATATGAGTCAGAAGTTAGGTGTGCTAATAGAGAACTACAAAAGCAACCTACATGAGAACTGAGCTGTCAAGAAATGTTTTAAAATATATAATTGCAAAGCATGATGATTCTGATCAGGGAACCAGGCAAACTTAATCAAATCACTTTGGAGAAACATTGTAGTTGCTCCTAAATATTTAAAGAGTTATCATTTGCAAGAGGGATTAAACAGATTCTCTAAAACCCCAAAGGGCAGAACCAATAGTTAAACATTGCATAGAGGAAGATTTTTATTCAATTCAATAAAAATGATTAATTATTAGAGCTATTCAAAAATACTACCCAATTATGTAATAAGCTACCCATCTTTGGAAATATTTAAGCAGAAATTTGATGATTACTAGTCAGGTAGAAGGGATTATGGTAATTTCTAATTTAAAAGATTTTTACTTCTAAATTTATCAAACTCTAGCATCCCATTACATGTGTGTATTTATACAAACATATAAACACAGCAGTGTAACATATTGAAACTGATAGGGACATTATAATTCATTCATTTTACAATTAATCATTGTAGGACAAGGAGGTTAAGGATTTGCTGAAGGTCATTTAGTTAATTAGCAGCAAAACTGGAATCAGCAATCAGAATCCTTTTCATTAAATTCTGTGATATTTATGTGCTAGTTTCACAAATCATAGAATGATCTTTGACATGAGGTCTCTTTACTCAATTCAGTTTCATTATTTCTGATGTCCATGAAATTTTAGATAAGAAAAGTGGAATATGAAATGAAAATTATTTTATAGAATCAATTATAGCAATACTATCCTCACTTTTTTCTAACCTCTTAAGTTTCTCTCTAGAGTACTATAATATATGATATATGTATTAATTTTTAAAACAGTTATTGAGTAAGATATTGCCCAAAGTTTCTAGCTATAAATTTGATATTAAATCCCATTTTCTCAGGACTTTTAAAAAGATAGAATACTTTACATTCCTCTAGATTTTTAAATTTAATATTAAAAAGGTGTTTGAAGTATGAAACAAATTGTTCATGACTTTTATTGAATTTATTTTGCATAATCGGGAACATTTTACAGTCAATATTGTCTTAAATATTAAAAATTAACAGGGGACTTCCGGTTAAGATGGCGGAGAGGAGGCTCACAGTTGCATAAGCTCCGCACTTTCTCTCACTATCCACTTCATTACAAGCCTCTGAATCAATGCTTGACTGAAAAAAACCCACAAATAGTTACCAAGAGAAGCCATCCTTGAGATCCGCCAAGAAAGGTCTGTCTTTACTGGAGGGCTGGGGCGGTTTTAGATCGGGCGCAGGCTGAGGGCAGCGGCAGGGAGAGCACGGGAGCAGAGCTGAGAGGGGGTGGGGAGTGATCGCAGCTGTCTCTGCGGGGAGAGCTTCGCTACAGGTTTGAAACCCGCAGCAAGTCAACAGCCCAGCAGAGAAGCTAAAAACACCGGGGCTGAAGAACACAACCGCAAACAGCTGGAGTCTCTCAGGACCTGGCCGCCCCCCCCTTCCCCCCCCTCAGTGACTCAGCACGCTTTGGGATCTCAGAGCGCAGGCGCAGCACAGTCCTGCTAGTGCCTCACTGCTGCCCCCTGCAGTCTGTAGAGGAAGCTCGATAACACACCCAGCCCCCCCCCAAAGAAAGACTCCAGTTTTTTCTGTTTTTCTTTGGTAGTTTGTCTCTGATTAATAGACAGAATGAGCAAGAAGCTGAAGAGGACTTTAACCCTTGACAGCTTCTACACAGATAGAGAGCAGACTCTAAATCCTGAGGAGACTAAAAACAGGCAGTCCCCAGGTGATTCCCCAAAGGAGGAGGTCGTCTGTTCCTCAGCACAGATGAACCTCATAGAAGTGATTAAAAAGGCTCTCACAAGGGAGCTAGAAGAAAAATGGGAAAAGAGTCTGGAGAAAGTTAAAGAGAGAGTGGATAAAGAAGTAAAATCCTTGAAAAATAGGATTAGTGAACTGGAAACAGAAAACAGCTCTCTAAAAAACAAAATTGGCGAAATGGAAAAAAATTCCACAGAACAAAAGAACTCAATTGGACAATTAGAGAAAGATTTTAAAAAAGTGAGTGAAGAGAATACTTCACTGAAAATCAGAATTGAACAAGTGGAATTGAATGACTCGAGGAGACAAGAAGAATCAGTCAAGCAAATCCAAAAAAATCAAACAATGGAGAAAAATGTGAAATACCTTCTGGGGAAGACAACAGACCTGGAAAACAGATCCAGGAGAGACAATCTGAGAATCATTGGACTCCCAGAAAAACATGATGAAAAAAAGAGCCTGGACACTGTCTTCCAGGAAATTATCAAAGAGAACTGCCCAGAAGTCATAGGAACAGAGGAAAAAATAAACATTGAAAGGATTCATCGATCACCCACTGAAAGGGATCCTAAAATCAAAACACCAAGGAATATAGTGGCCAAATGCCAGAACCCTCAGATGAAAGAAAAAATATTGCAAGCGGCTAGAAAAACCCAATTCAAGTATCAAGGAGCCACAATAAGGATCACCCAGGATCTGGCAGCATCCACATTAAAAGATCGAAGGGCCTGGAATATGATATTCCGAAAGGCTAAGGAACTTGGTATGCAACCAAAAATAACTTACCCAGCGAGAATGAGCATCTTTTTCCAGGGAAGAAGATGAACATTCAACGAAGTAAGCGAATTTCATCTATTTCTGATGAAAAAACCAGAACTTAACAAAAAGTTTGATCTACAAATATAGAACTCAAGAGAAATCTAAAAAGGTAAAGATTAATCTTGGGAACTATAATTTGACTATATAGATGTATAAAGAATACATGTATACCTTGTTCTAGAAATTGATGTGGAAAGGACATTGTACCAGAAAAAGGGTAAAGTGGGGGTAGTACATCTCATGAAGAGGCATAGGAAACCTATTATATCTGAGAGAAAGAATGGAGGGGGATGAATATAGTGGGTATCTTACTGCCTTCAGAATTGGCTTTAAGTGAAAAATCTTAAGACATATTCAATCTATGGTGAAACTTCTCCCATCTCATTGAAAAGTGAGAAGGGAAAAGTGGAAAGGGAAGAAATAAGCTAAGCGGAAGGGAATACGGGAACTGGGAGGGAAAGGGGTAAGATAGGGGGAGGAACTCTAAGGCGGGGGGAGGGACACTAAAAAGGGAGGGCTGTGAGAAGCAAGGGGTGCTCACAAGCTTAATACTTGGAAGGGGGGGAAAGGGGAAAGAAGGGAGGAAAGCATAAACCGGGGTTAACAAGATGGCAAGTAATACAGAATTGGTCATTCTAACCATAAACGTGAACGGGGTAAACTCCCCCATAAAGAGGAAGCGGTTAGCAGAATGGATTAAAAGCCAGAATCCTACAATATGTTGTTTACAGGAAACACACCTGAAGCGGGGAGATACATGCAGGTTAAAGGTAAAAGGTTGGAGCAAAATCTACTATGCTTCAGGTGAAGTCAAAAAAGCAGGGGTAGCCATCCTGATCTCAGATCAAGCTAAAGCAAAAATTGACCTAATTAAAAGAGATAAGGAAGGACACTATATCTTGCTAAAGGGTAGCATGGATAATGAAGCACTATCTATATTAAACATATATGCACCAAGTGGGGTAGCATCTAAATTCTTAAAAGAGAAACTAAGAGAGCTGCAAGAAGAAATAGACAGTAAAACTATAATAGTGGGAGATCTTAACCTTGCACTCTCAGAATTAGATAAATCAAACCAGAAAATAAATAAGAAAGAAGTCAAAGAGGTAAACAGAATACTAGAAAAGCTAGATATGATAGATCTCTGGAGAAAATGTAATGGAGACAGAAAGGAATACACTTTCTTTTCAGCAGTTCATGGAACCTATACAAAAATTGACCATATATTAGGACATAAAAACCTCAAACTCAAATGTAGTAAGGCAGAAATAGTAAATGCATCCTTTTCAGACCACGATGCAATGAAAATTACATTCAACAAAAAAGCAGGGGGAAGTAGACCAAAAAATAATTGGAAACTAAATAATCTCATACTAAAGAATGATTGGGTGAAACAGCAAATCATAGACATAATTAATAACTTCACCCAAGAAAACGATAATAATGAGACATCATACCAAAATGTATGGGATGCAGCCAAAGCGGTAATAAGGGGAAATTTCATATCTCTAGAGGCCTATTTGTATAAAATAGAGAAAGAGAAGGTCAATGAATTGGGTTTGCAATTAAAAATGCTAGAAAAGGAACAAATTAAAAACCCCCAGTCAAACACTAAACTTGAAATTCTAAAAGTAAAAGGTGAGATCAATAAAATTGAAAGTAAAAAAACTATTGAATTGATTAATAAAACTAAGAGTTGGTTCTATGAAAAAACCAACAAAATAGACAAACCCTTAGTAAATCTGATTAAAAAAAGGAAAGAGGAAAATCAAATTGTTAGTCTTAAAAATGAAAAGGGAGAACTCACCACTAACGAAGAGGAAATTAGAGCAATAATTAGGAGTTACTTTGCCCAACTTTATGCCAATAAATTCGACAACTTAAATGAAATAGAAAAATACCTCCAAAAATACAGCTTGCCCAAACTAACAGAGGAAGAAGTAAATATCCTAAACAGTCCCATCTCAGAAAAAGAAATAGAACAAACTATCAATCAACTCCCTAAGAAAAAATCCCCAGGACCAGATGGATTTACATGTGAATTCTACCAAACATTTAAAGAACAATTAACTCCAATGTTATATAAACTATTTGAAAAAATAGGGATTGAAGGAGTCCTACCAAACTCCTTTTATGACACAGATATGGTACTGATACCTAAACCAGGTAGGCTGAAAACAGAGAAAGAAAATTATAGACCAATCTCCCTAATGAATATTGATGCTAAAATCTTAAATAAAATATTAGCAAAAAGATTACAGAAAATTGTCACCAGGATAATACACTATGACCAAGTAGGATTTATACCAGGAATGCAGGGCTGGTTCAATATTAGGAAAACTATTAGCATAATTGACTATATCAATAACCAAACAAACAAAAACCACATGATCATCTCAATAGATGCAGAAAAAGCATTTGATAAAATCCAACATCCATTCCTAATAAAAACACTTGAGAGCATAGGAATAAATGGACTTTTCCTTAAAATAGTCAGGAGCATATATTTAAAACCATCAGTAAGCATCATATGCAATGGGGAAAAACTGGAACCTTTCCCAGTAAGATCTGGAGTGAAGCAAGGTTGCCCACTATCACCATTATTATTTAATATCGTATTAGAAACACTAGCCTCGGCAATAAGAGTCGAGAAAGATATAAAAGGAATTAGAGTAGGCAATGAGGAAACCAAACTATCACTCTTTGCAGATGATATGATGGTATACCTAGAGAACCCCAGAGATTCTACCAAAAAGCTATTGGAAATAATTCATAATTTTAGCAAAGTAGCTGGCTACAAAATAAATCCCCATAAATCCTCAGCATTTTTATACATCACCAACAAAACCCAACAGCAAGAGATACAAAGAGAAATTCCATTCAGAATAACTGTTGATACCATAAAATATTTGGGAATCTATCTACCAAAGGAAAGTCAGGAATTATATGAGCAAAATTATAAAAAAGTCTCCACACAAATAAAGTCAGACTTAAATAATTGGAAAAATATTAAGTGCTCTTGGATTGGCCGAGCGAACATAATAAAGATGACAATACTCCCTAAACTAATCTATTTATTTAGTGCTATACCAATCAGACTTCCAAGAAAATATTTTATTGATCTAGAAAAAATAACAACAAAATTCATATGGAACAATAAAAAGTCGAGAATCTCAAGGGAACTAATGAAAAAAAAATCAAATGAAGGTGGCCTAGCTGTACCTGATCTAAAATTATATTATAAAGCAGCAGTCACCAAAACCATTTGGTATTGGCTAAGAAATAGATTAGTGGATCAGTGGAAAAGGCTAGGCTCACAAGACAGAATAGTCAATTATAGCAATCTAGTGTTTGACAAACCCAAAGCCCCTAACTTCTGGGAAAAGAATTCAATATTTGATAAAAACTGCTGGGATAATTGGAAATTAGTATGGCAGAAATTAGGCATGGACCCACACTTAACACCATATACCAAGATAAGATCAAAATGGGTCTATGACCTAGGCATAAAGAACGAGACTATAAATAAATTAGAGGAACATAGAATAGTTTATCTCTCAGACTTGTGGAGGAGAAAGAAATTTGTGACCAAAGATGAACTAGAGACCATTACTGATCACAGAATAGAAAATTTCGATTACATCAAATTAAAAAGCCTTTGTACAAATAAAACTAATGCAAACAAGATTAGAAGGGAAGCAACAAACTGGGAAAACATTTTCACAGTTAAAGGTTCTGATAAAGGCCTCATTTCCAAAATATATAGAGAACTGACTCAAATTTATAAGAAATCAAGCCATTCTCCAATTGATAAATGGTCAAAGGATATGAACAGACAATTTTCAGAGGATGAGATTGAAACTATTACCACTCATATGAAAGAGTGTTCCAAATCATTATTGATCAGAGAAATGCAAATTAAGACAACTCTGAGATACCACTACACACCTGTCAGATTGGCTAAGATGACAGGAAAAAATAATGATGAATGTTGGAGGGGATGCGGGAAAACGGGGACACTAATGCATTGTTGGTGGAGTTGTGAACGAATCCAACCATTCTGGAGAGCAATCTGGAATTATGCCCAAAAAATTATCAAAATGTGCATATCCTTTGATCCAGCAGTGTTTCTATTGGGCTTATATCCCAAAGAAATACTAAAGAAGGGAAAGGGACCTGTATGTGCCAAAATGTTTGTAGCAGCCCTGTTTGTAGTGGCTAGAAACTGGAAAATGAATGGATGCCCATCAATTGGAGAATGGCTGGGTAAATTGTGGTATATGAATGTTATGGAATATTATTGTTCTGTAAGAAATGACCAGCAGGATGAATACAGAGAGGCTTGGAGAGACCTACATGAACTGATGCTAAGTGAAATGAGCAGAACCAGGAGATCATTATACACTTCGACAACGATATTGTATGAGGACATATTTTGATGGAAGTGGATTTCTTTGACAAAGAGACCTGAGTTTTCAATTGATAAATGACGGACAAAAGCAGCTACACCCAAAGAAAGAACACTGGGAAACGAATGTGAACTATCTGCATTTTTGTTTTTCTTCCCGGATTATTTATACCTTCTGAATCCAATTCTCCCTATGCAACAAGAGAACTGTTCGGTTCTGCAAACATATATTGTATCTAGGATATACTGCAACATATCCAACATATAAAGGACTGCTTGCCATCTAGGGGAGGGGGTGGAGGGAGGGAGGGGAAAAAAAATCGGAACAGAAATGATGTCAATATAATGTAATTATTAAATAAAAAATTAAAAAAAACATACAGAGTCCATACCAAGGAAAGTATAGTTGTTGTTGTTGTTGTTGTTTTTAAGGTTATACATGTTGATTCAGGTGAGTGAAGCACCTTTTTATCTGGGATTGTCTTTTTATGGGTCAGTATTTGAACTTAGGTATTCTTTACTCCGGGTTTATTTTGCAACCTAGATGCAAATATATCTCCTTAGAATGAATAATTCTATTGACATATGAGTCAGAAGTTAGGTGTGCTAATAGAGAACTACAAAAGCAACCTACATGAGAACTGAGCTGTCAAGAAATGTTTTAAAATATATAATTGCAAAGCATGATGATTCTGATCAGGGAACCAGGCAAACTTAATCAAATCACTTTGGAGAAACATTGTAGTTGCTCCTAAATATTTAAAGAGTTATCATTTGCAAGAGGGATTAAACAGATTCTCTAAAACCCCAAAGGGCAGAACCAATAGTTAAACATTGCATAGAGGAAGATTTTTATTCAATTCAATAAAAATGATTAATTATTAGAGCTATTCAAAAATGCTACCCAATTATGTAATAAGCTACCCATCTTTGGAAATATTTAAGCAGAAATTTGATGATTACTAGTCAGGTAGAAGGGATTATGGTAATTTCTAATTTAAAAGATTTTTACTTCTAAATTTATCAAACTCTAGCATCCCATTACATGTGTGTATTTATACAAACATATAAACACAGCAGTGTAACATATTGAAACTGATAGGGACATTATAATTCATTCATTTTACAATTAATCATTGTAGGACAAGGAGGTTAAGGATTTGCTGAAGGTCATTTAGTTAATTAGCAGCAAAACTGGAATTAGCAATCAGAATCCTTTTCATTAAATTCTGTGATATTTATGTACTAGTTTCACAAATCATAGAATGATCTTTGACATGAGGTCTCTTTACTCAATTCAGTTTCATTATTTCTGATGTCCATGAAATTTTAGATAAGAAAAGTGGAATATGAAATGAAAATTATTTTATAGAATCAATTATAGCAATACTATCCTGACTTTTTTCTAACCTCTTAAGTTTCTTTCTAGAGTACTATAATATATGATATATGTATTAATTTTTAAAACAGTTATTGAGTAAGATATTGCCCAAAGTTTCTAGCTATAAATTTGATATTAAATCCCATTTTCTCAGGACTTTTAAAAAGATAGAATACATTCCTCTAGATTTTTAAATTTAATATTAAAAAGGTGTTTGAAGTATGAAACAAATTGTTCATGACTTTTATTGAATTTATTTTGCATAATCGGGAACATTTTACAGTCAATATTGTCTTAAATATTAAAAATTAACAAAATAAAATTGTAACAATTTTCTAATAAAACAATTATAAAACATTTGATTCTTTAAGTAAGACATCAGAAACTTAAAAATTTTATGTTCAAAGTTTGATAATTTAGTGTTCTTTTGATTTTGCTAAAAATCATTTAAAAATGTGTGTATAAGACACGAATCTCATTTTTTTTTTACATTAACACTAATGTAAGAAATAGATTGAGGTCTATTTTTATATCTGTTACATTTCTTGAACATTGCTAGTTTGTTTGGGTTGGTTTGGTAAACATCAAATTTTTTAAAATTGAACTCTTCCTTTAATTATGTTCAATAATTCAAATCCATAATGTTCATAATAGCATTTAGAGAAGCATACTGCTACAATAAATAAATTTCTTATGATTTGAAATAATTCATAATTTATAATTAGGCTACTATCATTTCATAAATAGATTATTATCAGTTCTTATTGACCAGAAAGACTTATAAAATTTTTAGGAGTTCTTTATTTTTTCAGAAATATTTAGCATCACCTCCCCAAAAATTATAGCTATTTACTGCTCTGTGAAAGGCAATACACTAAGTAGTGCAATTACATTTTGTTACTTCATTAAATATTTCTTTTGATGTGGGATGCTATCTATGTGAATACTCCCTCTGGTGGTACAGATTGCAAGCCATTTGAACTTTTTAATTTAATGCATATCTTGCTGGGGATCAATACAATAAAAGCTTTCATCTAGATGTTTGACATTTCCTAGATACATAGAGTTATACATGAGCTATCTACTTACAATGACCCTCCATCTCCTTTTTTAAGTTATGCATGTTTGTACTTATATCTTTCAACTATTTCTTTTTTTTTCCTAGTAGATTTATTTATTTTTATATTACTTTATAAATAATGTTGGGAGAAAAAATGAGAGCAAAAGGGAAAAATCATTGGAAAGATTAAAAATAAAGAAGGAATTTTTGAAAAAAAGAAGTGAACGTAGCATGTGTTGGTTTACATTCAGTTTCCTTAGTTTTATTTCTGGATGCAGATGGCATTTTCTATTCAAATTCTACTGGGATTGCTTTGGATCACTGAGCTACTGAAAAGAATAAGTCTTTTCTTATTGTAATTGTGTATTCATAGTTTTGCCTGTTTTGCTCAACATCAGTTCATGGAAATCTTTCCAGGCCTTTTTAAAATCAGCTAGTTCATTATTTTTTATAGAATAATAATATTCCATCACTTTCAAGTACCATAACTTATTCAGCCATTCTCCAATTGATAGTCATCTACTTATTTTCTAATTCATTGCTACCATAAAAAGAGCTGCTACATACATTTTTGCATATGTAACTGCTTTCACCTTCTTTATGATTTCCTTGGGATACAGACCCAATAATGTCACTGCTGCATCAAAGGATATACACAGTTTTATTGCCCTTTAGGTATAATTCCACATTTCTCTCCAAAATGGTTGGATCATTTCACAACTCCACCAACAATACATTAGTGTCACAGTTTTCTTACATCACCTCCCACATTAATCATTATCTTTTTTCCTGTCATCTTAACCAATCTGAGAGGTATGTGATGGTACCTCAGAGTTGTTTTAATTTGCATTTCTATAATTAACAATGATTTTATAACATTTTTCATATAATTATAGATGGCTTTAATTTTATCATCTGGAAATTGTCTGCTCATATTCTTTGACCATTTATCACTTGGGGAATGAATGTAGTCTTATAAATTTGACACAGTTCTTTATATATTTTAGAAATGAGACCTTTATCAGACACATTGGCTGTAAAGACTTCCCCCCCCCAACTTTGTACTTCCCTTGTAATCTTGTTTCTGTTGATTTTATTTGTGCAAAAACTTTTTAATATAATCAAAGTTGTCTATTTTGCCTTTCATAAGGTTTTCTAGTTCTTCTTTGGTCATAAATTCCACCCCTCTCTAAAAATCTGATAGGTAAATTATCCCTTGCCTTCATAATGATTTTAGTATCATCTCTTATGAACAAATCATCTATCCATTTTGGTCTTATTTTTATATGGATACTTTCACACTATTTCTCCTGTAAAAGCCTTCCTTGGTGGTAAAGCTGGGGCTTATTTGTGCCCATTATGTGCCTCTCCATCATTATTAAGGGAATCTCAAATTTAAGTTCTTTGGAGAGGATGCTTATGTATAGATTGTATAAAACTTCAACATACTTTGCTCGTCTTTCCTCCTATGAGCCTCATAGTAAAACACAAACCAATTAATACTGAAGAAATTGAGGCACCAAGAAGTTACATGATATGTCCGGTTTCACAGCAAGAAAAACTCAAAAGTGGGATTTGAACATAGGGATGAATATTCAGAAGATGAGATTTAGTTTTGGGAATAATCTTGAGTTTAAATAACATAACTGAAATAGACTTCCATGTCAGATGACCAACAAAAAGGTTGGGATTAGAGTTAAACAGACTATTCTATTTGCAAATGTAAATAACAGAACCAAAAGAAAGATCAATTAACATATCTCAAAACATTACTAATTATACAATTGACTTCTGTAAACACTTAAATGAAAAGCAAAAGTAACTTTTACTGTGTCTTAGAAATTTTACTGAGAAAATCATGAGATTTATTTCTAAAAGTATATGGGGAAATACAAATGAAAAGGGAGAAGGATTAGGAAATAGAATAAACATTTATACACCTCCCACTTTTTGGCAGGCACTGAGCTAAGCAGTTTAAAAATATCTCATTGATTTTTCACAATAACATTTCAAAATAGATATTTTTATTTCTCTTTTACAGTTGAGAAAATTGAGTCAGTACTTAAATGACTTGCTCAGGATCTTACAGTTTGTAGGCATCTAAGGACTGATTGGAACTCCTTTTTTTGTTTCTGTCTTTTCCTTAATCCTCAATTTCTTTAATCCTCAACACTCTAATTCATCAGTTAGTTGATGAAAGAAAGAAAGAAAAAAGAGAGGAAGGGAGGGAGGAAAGAAAGAAAAAAGCAAAGGAAGGAAGAAAGGAAGGAAAGAATAAGGGAAGGAAGGAAGGAAAGAAAAGAAAAAAGGAAGAAAAAGGAAGAAAGAAGGAAGGAAGGGAGGGAAGGAGAAAGGGAGGAAGGAAAGAAGAAGGGAAGGGGAGAGGGAAGAAGGGAAGCAGAGAGAGAGGAAGGGAAGGAGAGGAGGAATGGAGGGAAAAAAAAAAGAAAAAAAAGAAATGAAGGAAGGAAAGGAAAAATGGTATTTAAAGAAATGTGTAAAATGATGGTTGAGGAATGACCTAACCCCACAGGTCTCCCTGGAGGTGAGATTATTACACACACACACACACACACACACACACACACACACACACACTTATATGTGTATATATATATATGTATTATTGTGAGATTAGATTGCAGAATAGGGGGAATATTGGTAGAATTTGTGATCTGCTCTAATCAAATTTGTCATAAAGTATGAGACCAAAATTACTTGTATGATCTCTGAGCAAGAATTATTGAAGAATAGGGGAAGTGATAAATTATGTGTAAAGGAGAGAACTTGCTCTTTTTTGGGAGAAGATAAAAATATTCTTTTTAATTTTGTAATTCTTATCATTTAAAAGATTATTATGGAAGATGGCCATAGGATAGAAATTATAATGACTTGTACAAAGGGTCTCAACACATTTTGTAAAATAACAGGTTTCCAGTAAAGGCTTTCTAACTGCTCTCTATCAAAGGATATCATGGTTCTGGGAGAGCTGGAGGCTTGGGTTGTTCTTTGTGGAGTCATACTATTTTATCTCTTCAGTAATGATTAGACACCACCCAATCCCCAAGGGTTTAGGAAAGAGAAGGAAGAGAAGAGGAGTTGTTTGTGTTTCTACAATCCATTTATCCTAATGTCTATTAGACAAAAAAAAAAAAAAAAAAGACTCCCATCTTTGGACAACTGAACTATATTCTTCAGAGAATCCTGTGCTAAAATGGTCCTTCCCTGAATTCAGAGAGTGGAAAAGGGTCTTTGGGATTAGTTTTATGGTAAAATTCTTAGCATGAGATTATCTCATTATTGTGCTGTTTGTTTATGATGTACTCAGATAGCATACTAATCTGGGTGACAAATATGGGCTTGACAACAATGGTGATGACATTAAAAGGGATACTGGATTACAGTCTTTGCAAATAAGATTGACACATGCAACAGGCATGTTTGCTCAACTCAAATTCCAAAGTCAGAGTGGTTCCAGAAAGCAATCAACACAACCATTCACAGTCTCATATTTTCCTTGGAAGTCATCCACTAAGTAAATAATGACAGGAGATGTCACTATCTATAGTGTCTAAGGTAATCACATCCCCAAAAGACGTAGATGTATGCTGCTTATATTAAAAAATATGTCTAAAGACATTTGTAGAAATGTATCTACCATGACTAAAGCATGTGTTATCAATAAAGAACTAGAAGAATATTATTATTTTTGCTTATATCTTGCTTTCTAATTATATATACATATATAACATACATGTTATATTTATTTATTCATTTATGTCTTGCATGCAATATGATAGGTATCAAATATGCCTACTATAAAATATATATATTGACCTATAAAAGAAGTTCTATTTTTGTACTGTTTTTGTACCCATAGTGCATAACATAATGTTCTTCATATTTTATTTTGTTCCCAGACTCATGATTTCATTTATGTAGGGAGTTCCTACTGAGGAAATTCCTTCCACCAAGTCCTATCAGGAAATACTCTATAAATATAGTTTTAGAGTTCCCAAAGATATTAAAAAGGTCTCAGAGTCAAGTTAGGATTCGGATGCAGATCTACTTGACTCTGAGATCAGTCCTTTATGCTTTATATCATATTGCTTTTAATAATTGCATATAATAGTCAATTAATAGATTGAATTAAATTAGAGAGTGGATATAATATTAAAACAAGAAAAACAAAATTCACAAGTATGTGGTCTATTAAGTAATTTTTTTAAAAAGATAGCAAGAAGCTGTATTATGTTAGCAAAAATGATTAAATTATACTTATTTTTCTTGGGGGAAGGGGAGCAAGGAGTCATCTCTTATACATGTGATTTTATCCCTATATAGAAACTCCTAGGTTAGAAACTCCCTCCCTCCATGAATGCAAATTGGCAACTCATCCATAGCCTTTTTTGTTTGTTTGTTTGTTTATTTGGTTTTTTTTAGAAATTCGCTTAGGGTCAAACTAAAATAATAATAATAATAAAGTAGCAATCATGAAATCCATTTGGAACTCTTTAAAATGCAGATAAGTAGATTGATGGAATAGATTCAACAATGGAGAATCAGAAATAATAGAACTCAATAACCCAGTGATCAAAAGCCAGAAAATATAAATTACCTTGAAAAGAACTTCATATTTGCTAAGAACTACTGGGAAAACTAAAAAGCAGTGTGACAGGAATTAGTCTTAGACCAACATCCCACACCATAATTCCTCAATAAATTCAAAATGAATGTGACTCCAATATTAAGATTTGTATTATAAAAAATATAGAAGAGAAACAGATCACAGCTAGAGTAGGAGTTAAAATTTTAATTAAAAAAAAAAGGAGAATAGAGGCAATTACAAAAGAGAAAATGATTATTTTGATAACATAAAATTGAAAAGATATTATATACATACAACAACAAAATTATACATTTTATTTCTAAGAAGAGACAAAATTAACAAGGAAAAAATTTCAAATTTTTTTCATAATGGTTTATTATTTAAAATACTTATAAACTAATAGGAATGCATAAGATCAAAATTATTGCTATCAATAATTAATTTTAAAAATGAACAAACATTTTTCAAAAGAAAAATTGTAAATTATTGACAATTATATGAAAATATCCAAATACCTTACAAAGAGTAAATCAAATCAAAATAACCCTCAGGTCATATCTTATTTTAGAGAGTTCTGGATGAGGACAAAAGTTGAGAATGACCAATGTTGAGGGGTAGTAGAATGAAAAGTACACAAATTGCTGGTAGAGTTATGAATTATTCTAACCAATATGAATAAAACTTTAAAATACAGAAATAAAGTGGCTAAGAAGCTATAACTCAGCCACTCCTTTGTTAGGCATATATCTAAAGGAGGTCTGTGATTTAAAAATAAAAAAGACTCCATATACACCCATATATTTATAGCAATATTAATTGTGACAGCAAAGAACATGAAACAGATATCCATACTTTGATGTATGAAAAAGGAAATTTTGATTAATGAATATAACTGAATACTGTTGTGTTATAAGAAAAACCTAGCATTGTCAATACAGTAAAAGAGTTACATGAATTAGTGCAAAGTAAAGTAAGCAGAACCAGGAAACCAATTTTAAAAATCACTACAGGGAAAAAAAATTGAAAATTAATATTGCAAAATTATAAATAATATTTTTATCTCTCAAAAAATGAGCAGACAGATTTCCTCTCTTCTCCACAATCCTGCTACATTATAAAAGTAGAAAGTATCACACATAACCTAAATTAGATTGCTTGCTCTCTTGGGGAAGGTGAAAAGAAGGAAGGGAAGGAGAAATATAATATCTAATGGACAGAAGACTCCCATGTTCACAAAACCTGGATTTGGTTTATAATTCTTCTCTAATATTTTTGAAATTTACTTTCCTCATCTGTGAAATGGGAATAATAATAAATAATAATTCACTGGAAACTAAGTTTAAAACTTCAAATCCCTATAAATGTAATATATGATTTTGATTTTGTGGGATACTGAGAAAACTAATTTTAAAAGTTTGATTAGATTTATGGAATACAAAATCAGAGATACACTTTAGTAGCTAATCTTTTTTGGAGAGATTTAAATTGTTAACACAAAGATTTCAATGAAAGGATTTTAGAAAGTGTCCATAATAGCATTTCAGTATGTTTTAAATGAAGGAGATATTTAAGAGAAAAAATTCTGAAATGCCTTGCATTCCCACAATACAGCCTTGATATTAATTCAGATATATCATGAACAATATTCAAGTGATCTTAACAAAAAAGAAAGAAAAGTTCAAAACAGATTTTTATAATCCCATGAAATTAGAATTAGTAAGTGAACTAAATATAACCACAAAATGATTATCTTAAAATTAATGTTCTAGAGTCACAGAGTTTTAGTGCTTAAAAAGCAGTATTCAGTGTTTTTAGGTGATGAACTTTCAGTGGTACAGACCATCTGCACAACGGCTGTTGGCATCTGTTTTATTCTCCATCAACTCAGAGCTAATGTGCTGCTCTTTTGCTAAGGGCATAATTTTCATCAGTGGCCCAAAGAAATGTTTCTCAGTATTATTTTCTTGGAACTGTTTTCTGAAACTGTTTTTAGTAATGTTAAAAAAAAAAAAAAAAAACTGAGGATGAACCAAAGGAAGCCTAGAAAAAGCTAGGAAAGATAATCCTTTTTTTTTTTTTTTAAGTTTACTAATATGTTGATTGGTAGGATGATCTTTGTTGTACCTTTATTTGTGTTAATTGGCAGCATAGTACTACCAAACAAAAATAAATAGGTAAGATTTATATATACTTTAAGGTTTTATAAAACACTTTACAGATATTAGCTCATTTGATTTTCAGACAATCTTGTCAGATTCCTCATTTTATAGATGAAGAAAATGGAATAGAAAGAGTTGTGACTAACTCAGAATCATATGTCTAATAAGTGTCTAAGGAAGGATTTGAATTTAATTTCTCATGATAATAACCACCATTATATCCTCTTAGCCACTTGACTGTCTAATGAGAATATATGAATTTAGCAATACTGTTCATATTCCTTATGAGAGATAGGAAGGCTAGTTTTAGGGCAGGAAAAATTGAATTTCACTCTTGTCCTTTTCTCATACTGCTATGTAATCATGTGTACCTCAGTGCCTCAGACATTTAGTTAGCCCTCTAAAACAACAGACAAGTTGTCAACATAAATAAATATATAAATAAATTCATTGATAAAGAAGTAATTATTATTGGCTTATTGGGAGCCAGGCAGGTACTAAGCACCAAGGATTACAATTCAAAATGAAACAATGAAACACAATTTCTTCCTTCAAGGAGATGACATTCCATGAAAGAAGTCAATGAATAATATAAGGAATTAGTGGTCAGGAATAGACTGAGAATTCCAAAAGACAATGTGTGAAGCCACAGGACAATTAATTCTAATGTCCATCCCAAAGAAATTAGAGTTTATTTCATTACTGTTTCTATATACAGAGGAGGGGAATAAAGAGTAGATTGCCAATAGCAAATCCAATGAAGATGACTACAGACCAGAAGAGTGGTGAGCTATTAAAAAAAAAAAAAGAAAACAACCTTACCTATTAGAAATGGGGGGCTCCAGGCTAGAAGATGAGTTTTGCAGGAAGAAAGTGGTTAGTGTGTTCCTATATTGGGAGTTCCCTACAAACATTGACAAAATCTTAGATCTGGAGCACTACTACACATTTTCCCTCATCACTCCCCCTAATGTTTTATACAAACATGGTATGTATCACTGATCTACAATTAGTAGACTCTAGGGCACAGATTTTGATGCTGGTTTTGGAAATGGAATTGTACTGATTTGTTGTTATATTTTCTCAGCTAGTCATAGTAGAATCAAATAAAGGACTACTGAACAGAGATGATTACCCTATGTTACTCTGGTACAAAGTAAAACAAAGCCTGTGGCTTTGACTTTTTAAGACCACATAATAGTCAAGTGAGGCAACCAACAGGCAATTAGCAAAATGGCATAAATCAATTATTAGATTACTCCATTCTCTTATTAGCAGTTCTTTAAATTTTCATTTGCTCTTATAATTTTGAATAACTGTATATGATTGGCTACCTGACTTTCTTGTCTACCTGACAGCAGTGCTTTCTCACATGATTCAAATTTCTTATTTGTATATCTATGTGTGTATATGTTTGAAACTATTTCTGTTTCCATTTTTAAATTCTTGCTAAGGAAAAACAGGCCTTTTGTGCTTATTGGCACTAATGTGAAATGATTTAGACACGCTGATTTCCCTTGTCATATCGATCAATAATTCTGATTATAATCATCACTAAACTCCAATTAGTGTTCTCCCAATAGTTCCAATAATATTGTGAACCAGGTTTCGTTTGCCATATTGATGGCATATCTATTTTAATCTAAAATCATTAGTAATTCTCTATTTCTTTTTGCATCAGATTCAAATAACTGATTCCTAGAATTGCCATCTGTCTGCCAGAAAATTCAGGAAGATTATGCCAACCTGCCAGATTAGAGAAAATCGCTGTGGCCCCTTTCAACTCTGAAAAATATTCTCAGAGGATACATAATTATCATAGCCATCATTTGGAAAGGTATTGGTGATTTATAAGTACAAACTGCAAGAAGATAACAGGAGTGTATCTTCCTAAATCACTCTGTACAGTATTCCATTCACAGTCTTTTCTATCATATCTTTTGTTTTTATCCCTACATTATGACCAGAAGAGAACAACGCCCTGATCAAAAGAAGTCATACCTTATAATAAAAAAAAAAATAAAGCACATTTTGATATCATGCATCTTGTTACATGTCCATTATATTAAAGCAAACTTCATTTCATGTTCCTTTATTCAAGATCTTCCTGTGATCTCTCTCACATTGTCTCATATGACTGAAAAGCCTTCTACTTCCCAAATGCCTAATCAGTTTAAATTTGCACTAAATCAATTTCCTTTGACATCCCAAATCTGATCCACCTAAATTAGTCCCTAAGTTTAAGATGTGACAAATGAAACAGTGAGTGATGCATCTTCCTAAATAAAATCAAGATAAACAGACACCTCTTCTATACATAGAAAAGAAAAACAACTAAGAAAAACAAATATGTTATATTAAGAAACTCTGATATGAATAAGATGGCTTTATTTTGTGATTATTAGAGTATGTGAAATATATTGAATCACATAAATGAAAAATAATAATTATCATCATTATCAATGATAATATAATTGTATATTTATTTTGTAACTATTTTAGGAAACTTTCATCTTAAATCTTAAAGGAAATGGAGGTTCTTTTCAATCAAACACTTTGTTTTTTCTTGCAGATAAGTGGTAGTGAGCTTTGAAATACATATTTTGTTCTTGATACATCTTATAAATAGGAGGATTAAGGAAAAAAAAACCCAAACATTCTCAAACTCAAATGGGCCAGCAATTCAGCACAAAACAACACTGGGATATGTCTTTATTGTATTCCTCTTTTTTTTTTCCTGTCATCATTAAGCTTAAGGTCTAGGATTGCCAGCTCCTCATACTGTTTTTTCCTTGACAAAGCATCTTGCTAAATTGAGTTTCCTAACACAGCTTAAACTGTGGGAGGAAAAACATCCATTTTGACATTCTTCCCTTGCTCTGCTTTCCTAAAATAGTTCTTCTATATGCTTTTTATGTGTTTGCTTGTTTAAGAGTTGTCTCCTAACTATTATAAGGAAATAAATGACAGATGTAAAGGGGAAAGTTTATGAGTTACAAAATCCTTGTGGCTTAATCTTTTTCCTTTATGTAAATTACTAGAAACCAGGCTGTATTTCTCTTACCTCCTTCTTCCCTCTTCACTGACTCCTTTCTCCCTAATTTTGATAGTCCATTTAGACATTCAGAAGTTACAGTCATTTATGTCTTTACTCGTTCAACAACCATTTATTGATGTCCATAGCTGCTGTCCAACTATGAGGAAAGTACTAGGGGAGATAAGACTTCTGCCTTCTTGAAAGTTAAAATAAAGGATAAAGGATAAAGAACACTAACAAGCATGCAAATTTATTTGATAATACCATAATGACTATAGTGAGGAATAGATTAGAAAAGGAAGAGAAACGCAAAATATTTCATACAAGGTTAAAGAAAAAAAGATTATTTCTCATTTGAAAGGATTCATGGGCATTTGGCATGTGAGACAGATTTTGAAGGATTGCTGGGATTTCAGAAGGCATATGGGAAGGGGAAAATGGGATTTTAGGCAAAGACAATTTTATATGCAAAGGTACTTTGTAGGCAAAAGGCTTTGCATATGGTTGTCATATATTTAGACCTTAGAGGTCATTTATTTGAATTCTTTATTTTATAGATGAAGACAATCTCAGAAAGGATAAATGATTTGTCAAAAGCACCTTGTCAGTGGCAGAATCGGGATTCATGTGTTAAATCCAAGTCAATGAATTTATGAATCAATAAACATTTATTAATGCCTACTATGTACCAGGTACTGTGTCAAGCACTGCAGGCAAAAGATAGCGCCCATCTTCGTGAAGCTGATAATTTACTAAAGAAGACAACATGTGAAGTACATACACACACACACACACACACACACACACACACACACCACTGCAAACAATAATACAGAACAAAGGGAAGGCATTGGAATTTAGAGGGACTGGAGAAGTATTTCTGTAAAAAGTGAGATTTCAGGTGGATTTAAAGGAAGATGGAAAGATCAATAGTTGGAGCAAAAAAGGGAGAGCTTTCTAATCACAGGGGATAACTAGAGAAAATTCCCAGAGCTGAGACATGGGATGTCTTGTTCATGAAACAGTCATGAGTTCAGTATTGCTGCTTTTTCCAGATTATTACACTGCACAAGAAATGCTAAATATTATGTCTAGTAGCATAATTTAGAGAGGAATAGGATATCTTAAATTTGGAAAGGTAGTGAAGTAGCTGGTATCAAAGTATTAAGGGTATTATGCATTCATTCCCTGGCCAATTTTGAGCAAACAACTTAACCTAATTCTATTTGCAGACTAAGAAAGACTATTCTGACAAAAGTAATTAGAATGATTTAATAGAAACCATCATATAGGGAAGTTGAACAGGCTTCTGAGGTCACAATTCAGATCCATCATTTCACAGATTAGGAAACCTGAGGTGTAAGAAAAACAGATAACATGTAAGGTTACACAAGGCCATAAGTCACCTAGATTTGAATCCAGCTTCTCTGATTCCAGAACCAAAGTTTGTTCCACTTTAATACATTATAATGGAAATCCCCAATAATGAAAGTATTTCATTAGTCTGGGTGGCTGATAAGTAGGACTGTTCTTAATAGGAAAAAAAATGCCAAATTAAAGACATATTTCAGATTTAGGAACTAGGAGACTAAATATGGAATATGTACATGGAAACAGTTGATAAAAGAGGAGTAAAAGGTAAAAGTAAGGGGAGTAAGAGTTTTAGTAAAACTGCATGATCTTAGTTTTAGCTCTCTAACTGATTAATTTGATTGGCAAACATCTCTCTCTCTCTCTCTCTCTCTCTCTCTCTCTCTCTCTCTCTCTTTCTCTTTCTCTCTCTTCCTTTAGTCTCTCCTTCCTTCCCTCCCTCCTTCTTTTTTCTTTCCTTCCTTCCTTCCTTCCTTCCTTCCTTCCTTCCTTCCTTCCTTCCTTCCTTCCTTCCTTCCTTCCTTCCTTCCTTCCTTCCTTCCTTCCTTCCTTCCTTCCTTTCTCCTTCCCTTCCTTCTTTTCTTCCATCTTTCCCTCCTTTCTTCCTTCTTACTTTCCTCTCTCCCTCTATTTTTTTCTTTTCTTTTTTTTTTGTTTCTTTCAGTCTTTTAAATATCTTACAGATTTTATTTATTTATTAATCTTTCTAGATGTGGGAGCCCAGAGTTTTCAGGAGGTCTTTTCACTACTGCATCTACATATAGCAACCTTTTTAATTATAATCAGTTGACAGGAAATATTTCACCCCACACATATAAACCAAAAACCCTTGTGAAAATGATTTTTGCCTCCTGAATTCACAAAGAAAAATAAAATAAACTAAAACCTTTCCTTCTCCAGACTACCCATTAAATGACAAATTCTGTCTGTCTATCCCTTTCTCTGTTCTTATTTGTCTCTATTTCTCCTCCAACTCTGTCTCTATCTGTAACTGTCTATCTTTCTCTGTGTCTCTATCTGTCTATATATTTCTTTCTCTCTCTCTCTCTTTCTCTCTCTCTCTCTCGTGTGTGCTGCCACACATACACACATGTAAGTATACACAACACAAAACATACAAATTCCCTTCATATTTCCTATTTCTGGTTTGTTTGCCCAAGAGAATTTCCTTTAGGCATCTTGTTATAGCTAGATCTGCTTTGTAGTTTAGTCACTTCCTCAAGCTACTAAATTAGTCTTAGGTTCTGTTGCCTACTGAATTAATAATTAAATTATGAAATTATAGAATAGGGGCAGTCATGCTTGGTTATTTAGGTCCTTGCAGGAAAGATCAAAACTGACAGGAGTAAACAGAAGGTAGCCACAGTTTAATAAGGTACAAAAACATTCAGCAAAAGTGAAACAGAGAAGATGGTAACATGAAGACAGTCAATGGGGTGGTGAAGGTAGAAAGGAAGCTTAGGAAAAAGGATTGGGAGAAGAAGAGTGAAGATCACCATATGACTATGGATTGAAATTGTGGGCTCTAGGTAGCATAGATCCAATGGAGATGGAAGTGTATTCAGGAGTCTGGAGTTTGAAGTCACATTTTATAGGGTTTGGGGGAAAACAGACTCATCTATGTAAACTTGGAGTTAATTCATTAAGATACCTAAATCACCTCAAATTTATCAATAAAAAACAAAACAAAAACAAAAACAAAAAAAACTTCAAAGTCATCGTTCTAAAGTTATCAGTATCTTTGATGTTCTGCTAGTCTGAATTTGTGATTGTCTGGATTTTGTCTAGAATTTGCATATCATAGGACCAGAAGCCTTGAAATGCAATGCTTAAATAGTTTTCTTATTTGTCACATTTTATCAGATTAGTAATTTTACTTGATATATGATATATTATGTAAATATAACATTGGGTCATATGTGATGCAGTATTATATTATTATAAATTATGTTACTAAAATTATATATGTTATACGATATATGATACAATTTGTAATACATGTTCTTTTGATATTTGGGGCAGTTTGTATATGACTTTCAGGTTTTCCTTTGTAAACTTATTTTCTGATAAATTTACCATATTGATTAGAAAGGGGTGTGTGTGTGTGTGTATGTGTGTGTGTGTGTGTGTGTGTGTGTGTGTGTGTTAGTGTAGCAGGTTAGGAAAAGCAGAACAAGGGGCAATTTTAACTCTTAGCGTGGGACATATGTGATGTTCCCATTGTGGATTCCCTTTCTTAACTGAGTTTTTACTCTGGTTCTAACCTTATTCCTCTGGTTGCCAGTCTTAATAATGAATAAAGCTGTGATAATAAACATATAATACACATTCCTATTTCTCAAAGAAATAGAGTTCTTAGTGCTATCTGTGAGTGGAGGCCATGTGGTATATTGTAATGACAAAAGCATTGGAGGTGATATGGCTGGATAATCCATTATTGTAACCCTTATGTAGCCATGCCTTTGAGAAACTGGCTAGTTCTTCCTTTTCAAAAATGATTTTCCTAAATATCATCTCCTGACCTTTACTTCCTCCATTCTACCAATGGGGGATTTCCTAGTGCAGAAAAATGTTTTCGAGGTTCTAGTAGCAAGTCTTTCTTCTTTCTAATAATATTATTTGTGACTTTGTGACTGGCTACAGTAAGCTGGGATATCTTATCAGAAGATACTATTTTGATAGTTTCTCTCAAAAACAAATATAAAGGTTTTTTTGGATAGAGTTCTATTCTACCAAGGAAACCCAGCTCACAATTTCAGTGACCCTAATTAAAATTTGATAAAATCAGACCATATTTGTTCTTAACAGAAAAATAAAATAGGTCTAACTAACATAAATAAATAATCATTGAGGTCTTCTGGTAGTTCTGGGAATCATCCAGGTTATTTGGAAGAGCTGTCAAAGAATTTGCTCTCACTTGAATCAATTGTAATATGGGAAAGAGCATTAAATATATTGAATAAATCTTAACCAAGTTGCAAGGCACCAAGATGTTTGCTAAATTGAAAAAGCAACAGAGAATGATTGCAATTTAAGGAAACAACTCTAATAACTATGGAAACTATCAAAAACCTAATCACTTAGACCATCAGCAAAAAGCTCAGTAACTCATATGGATAGCATATGAGTATAGCAGTCATTTTACAATCTTATGTACCAAAGTTACTACCAACTAACCACAAGCGATAGGATTGTTAATTAACTGGGAAGGTCTGATATTGAGCCTAGAGCTCCAGACCCTGAGCAGACATTGAACACCTCACAAGGAAAAAGACAATTCAGTCCTTCTCACATTATCTCTCCTCTGTCCAAATTGTAATTTGTAATTTATCATTCAAAATCAAGAGACATGGAGACACAGAAACAGACAAAGAAAGATGAAACACAGAGGTAAAAGAGAAGAGAGTTAGGAGAGATGTAGTTTTGAATATAACCACTAGATAACAGAACAAAGAATGGATTGTCTCTTCTCTAATATATATATATATATATGTATATATATACATACACACATATGTATAACAATTGGAGTTAAATGACTTGCTCAGTACCACACATCTAGGAAGTATTAAGATCAGATTTGAACTCAGATCCTCCTAATTATAGGGTCAGTACTCTATCCATTGCACCATCTCTCTCTGCCCCTATCATTAAATTCTAATCATTACATTATAAGGAAATTTTAGCTTAATTTAATTCCAATTAATATTTACTTTTTTTTTTTGGAGGGGGGGCAGCTAGATGGTGCAGTGGATAGAGCACTCAGTCCGAAGGATGAGTTCAAATATGGGCAAGTCACTTAATTCCAATTGCCTCAGCATTAAAAATACATATATTTACTCTTTTTTGTTGTTGTTGTTCACATTGTATACATGATACTCTGTTGTTGGAATCTTTACAAAGTGCTAACTAATTAGAGTTGATCTAATCTTACAAGAAGATGGTTTGGGCAGAACCTGAAACAAGGTACTAAGTAGAACTGATTAGTACAATGCTTGTGTTTGCACCTTTACTCATTGGAGTTCACAAGTATGCCAGCTTCACAAAGTAAACTTTGTAACTTTGTGAGTTCACACTTCCCTTGAAGCTCTTTGGGCCAGAGAGCACTATGGGAGAAAACCCATAATCCCATTCTCTCAGAAGACTCAGATATAAGGCCAGTGAAGAGAGAGCTATTCAAGAATATATTCCACTTGGCTGGCTGGTCGCAGAAGAGAGTTCAGCTAGATTGGAGAGGAGCACTCTGGTGCAGACACAGAGCACTTTGGGAGATTTCAGCTGAATTATGCCAGAAGCCCTCTCTCTGAGGCAAGAGAGATTCACGAGAATATTTTCCATCTTTGTGCTGGTTGGAGGCAGAAGAAAGCAGAGGCAGAGGCTGAACGACAAAACCCTTGGATTTGGAGATATTCGGAGGGCTCTAAGCTAAATCGGCTGTGTTTTGAGAAGAACAAGAACTCCAACATTTGAACTCCAACACTCTGTCAGTCAATTTTATACAGGGTTTGGAAATGTATAGAACTCAAAGTTCAAATGCATAGATAATACATTAATTATATGTAGAATCATATACACATTTTATTTTATTTTTAAATAAAATAGCTTTTTCTTTTCTTTTCTCTCTCTGTCTGTCTGTCTGTCTGTCTCTGTCTGTCTCTGTCTGTCTGTCTCTCTCTCTATCTCTTTTTACTTTTTTGCTGAGTCAACTGGAGTTAAGTGACTTGCCCAGGATCACACAACTAGGATGTGTTAAGTGTCTGAAACCAAATTTGAACTCAGGTCCTCCTAACTTCAGGGCTGGTGGCTCTTTCTACTGTACCACCTAGCTGCACCTAATAGCTTTTTATTTTCAAAATAAATGCAAAGAGTGTTTTCAGCATTTACCCTTGCAAAACTTTATGTTCCACATCCACATCCACATTTAAATATTTTAGGCTTAATATTAAAAGGGTTTTCCAGAATAACTTGTGTCCAGATTAGAACTGAAGCTTTCTTTCTTTTAGATAATAAGAGGTTTCCTAATGTTGATAGCTTGATCAAAATCAAAAGTTAAGAAAGCCTGGCTGATTTGTGTAGAGCTGAAAGAATAGACGTTGAGAGACCTGGTTTCAAATCTAATGATAACTAATTTATTTAATGAAATTCAACAAATCTATTTATTTCTGTGGATCTCATTCATAAACTATAGATAATAGTGTTTATAATATATATCTCAAAGTGCCATTGTGAGTCAAGTGCTTCACAAACCTTAACAGTAGGCATATGAATTGAGAGTGATGCTAGCATCATGGGAGAATGGAGTCACCTAAAGGATTTAAAATACCACAAATATGATAATTAGATGGTTTAAATTAGAATATAGCTAGTATATTGTTGGTAAAAATGATTTTTTTCCTTAGTATTTTGGAAAGAAATTTGAAGCTACTAAAGCATTTGGCTAAAATGTTCATAATCGGGACTCAAAGATTCCCTTCACTCTTTACTTCTGTCTTTCTCTTTGTCTGTATCATTTTCTGTCTCTATTTTTTCCCTCCTTCCTTCCCTCTCTCTCTTCTTTCTTCTTTCTCTCTCTTTCTCTCTCTCATTCTCTGTCACACACATAAATACACATTGGTGTGTGATGCAAATCAGAAGAATAATAATATAAAATAAGATCATATATATACAACAAAACATTTATGTCAGCATTTTTGTGGGAAAGAACTGAATCTTCTGTAGATACTCATTGGGGAATAAGTATCTACATTGGAGAATGGCTAAGCAAGTTGTGTATAATAGAAAACATATGTTTTATTTAATAAACATGAAATATAATGAATATGTAGAGGAATAAGAAAACATTTGAACTAATAAAAATAAAGTAACAGAATTTAGAAAACATTAAAAATATTGAATAAAACAATTTAAATTGAATTAATGTACAAAAATAATTTAAATAATGCTGAGAACTTATAAGAATTAAGTATTTCCCCAAAGAAGAAACTGAAAATGCTATCTCCTCACCTCCCCCAGCCCCCATAAGTTGAGGACTAGGAGTTCTCCAAGACTGAGAATGTCAACCATTTTAAGATATTGGATTGTATTGCTAAACTTTTTTTTTCTTTTCTCTTTTATACCTGTTATAAGAGATGACTTACTAGGAGGAAGAAGGAGAAAAGGCAGATTGGGAAATGTAAGTGATACAAAAACAAAATAAAACATAAAATTTAAGAGAATTTTATATAGAAAGATATGCTAATACATACTTGTGTGTGTATTATGTATGTGCATATTTATCTACATTTTTATGGTCTTTGTTATTTATTTACTATTAGGCCATTAACTCAAAGATTGTACTTATACTAATTATTGTGATGTACCACTCTCATGGGCACAAATCTTAATGTACAATTTCCCCTATATTTTATATTTGTATCTATGGCATAATTCAAGTAGCTAGTGATTGAAGCTGTTCACTGAACATGAACAATTTCATGTTGAAATTCCCCCAATTGTTATCATTCTATTTCCATAACCATTTAACCATTTATATATGAATATGTTCTTTCAAAAATAATCATTATAGGTGGAGCCAAAATGGCAGAGATAACACCTTCTCTCTCACCTTCTCCTACAACTCTCAGAGTAATTAGAAAATCCAGCCTCTGAATTAACTCTGGACCAGCAGAACCCACAGATATTGGGAATGTAGCAAATTGCCAGCAAAAGATGATTTAGAATATCTCCAGAAAAGGTCTGTTTTAATTGGAAATGGGAGAGAGGCAGCCAGGGCAACCAGTTGATCACAGATGCCAAAGCAGACAGTTCAAACTCCGCATGGCAGAAAATCTATAGGGAGGAATTTATAGAAATTTATGGCAGTGTTGGCCACTCTGCCCTGGTTGCAAACTAGTACATCAGCAGAGAAATTATAAAAAATCCAACACAAACACAAAGGTAAATAGAGTCTCACAGGTATAGCCATACCCACCCAGCACTGGAAATGAGTCAGCACTGACCCACTCACTATTAGACAAAGTCACTGCTTGCAGAGGAAGCTTGGAAAACTTCCCCTGCCTTAAAAGCAGATCTAAACTTAAAAAAAAAAAAAAATGAGTAAAAAAGTAAAGAGGACTGACGATAGGCAGCCTTTATGCTTTTATGGTGAAAGAGAAGAACTGATTTCAAACTCTTAGGAGACTAAAGGCAGATTGTCTCCAGGTGAAGCTCCAAAATGTCATATAATCTGGCCCCAATCACACAAGGCTCTCCTAGAAGAAATTAAAAAGGATCTCAAAAGAGAGCTAGAAGAAAAATGGGGAAAGGAAATCAGAACTTTGCAAGAGGGTTTGGAAAAGGCACATGACTTATTAAAAGATAGATTTGATAAAAATGAAAAAAGAAAACAACTCCCAGAAAAACAGAATTTGTGAAACAGAAAAAGAAAACAACTCCTTAAAAAACAGAATTTGTGAAATGGAAAAAGAAAATAACTCCTCAAAAAACAGAATTTGTGAAATGGGAAAAAAACTCATTTTAAAATTCAAATGGGCAATGACAAAAAGAAGTAAAAAAAGTAAATGAAGAAAATAATTCACTATAATTCAGAACTGAACAAATGGAAATGTATGACTCGGTGAAACAATAAAAATCAGTCAAGCAAAATCAAAAGAATGGAAAAATAGAAAAAAATATATAAAATGACTCATTGAGAAAACAACTGACCTGGAAAATAGATCTAGGAGAGACAATCTAAGGATTATTGGACTCCCTGAAATCCATGATGAAAAAAAAAAAATCCTAAGCACTATTTTTCAGGAAATCATCAAAGAGAATTGCCTGGATGTCATAGAATCAGAAGGTAAAATGACCATTGAAAGAATTCATCACACATCTCCAGAAAGAGACCCCAAAATTAAAATCCCAAGGAATATCATGGCTAAATTTCAGAACTATCAGACCAAGAAAAAAATATTAAAGCAGCCAGAAAGAAACAATTCAAACACTGAGGATCCACAATAAGTATTACTCAGGACCTAGCATCTTCCACTTTAAAGATCTGAAGGCCTTGGAATCTGATATTCTGAAAGGCGAAGGAACTTGGAATGCAGTCAAGAATAAATTACCCCACTAAATTGAACATTTTCTTTCAGGGAAGAAGATGGACATTTAATGAAATTGGTGAATTCCATTTATTTTTGATGAAAAGACCATAGCTAAACAAAATGTTGGACCTCCAAATATAGAGCTCAAGAGAAGCAAAAAAAGGTTAAAAAATAATTCTTGAGAACTATTTCTGTTTAATGGGTATACATAGAGAATATATGTATAATCTGGTTTTACTATTATAATATAAAAAAGAAAGTAGAGGTGAAAAGGGGATTGTAACAGAAAAAAGGGGGAAAGTGAAGGTAAAATGAGGGAAATCACATCTCACGAAGAGGGAAAGAAAATCTATTATAACTGAAAAAAAGAAGGGAGAGTGAGAAATATTGTGCGAATCTTACTTTCATCAGATATGGATCAAAAAAAGAATATTAGATATATTTGATTTCACCTAGAAACTTCTCTGACCTTATAAAAATGGGAGGGGAAAGGCAAAAAGGAAAGGAGTAGACTAAATAGAATGGAAAACAGAAATAGTAAAGGAAAGGTATAAGAAAAGGGGAGGGCTGCTTGAGGCAAGTAGTGCTCATAAGTAAAATACTGGGGAGGAGGAATAGAGGAAAAGGAAAGAGGAAACTAAAATTTGGTCTTAATAAGATGGCAGGAAATGCAAAATTAGTAGTCTTAACCATAAATGTAAATGGGGTGAACTCTCCCATAAAATGTGAACAGAGTAAACTCCCCCATAAAGAGGAAGCAGTTAACAGACTGTATTAAAAGCCAGAATCCTACAATATGTTGTTTACAAGAAACACATTTAAAGCAGAGCAATTATACAGAGTAAAGGTAAAAGGCATCTATTAGGTTTCGGGTTAAGTAAAAAAAAAAAAGGGGGGGGTAGCCATCCTAATCTTAAATCAGTAAAAGCAAAAATTGATCTAATTAAAAGAGATAAGGAAGGATACTATGTGTTGCTAAAGGGTACCATAGATAATGTGCAATATCAATATTAAACATATATGCACCATGTGGTATAGAATTTAAATTCCTAAAGGAGAAGGTAAGAGAGCTGCAAGAAGAAATAGATAGCAAAACTATAATAGTGGGAGATCTCAATCTTGCACTCTCAGAACTAGATAAATCAAACCCCAAAATAAATAAGAAAGAAGTTGAAGAGATAAATAGAACAAGGAAAGATGAAAATTAAATTGTTAGTCTCAAAAATAAAAAGGGAGAACTTTCCACCAATGAAAAGGAAATTAGAGCAATTATTAGGAGTTACATTGCCCAACTTTATGCCAAAATATTTGACAACCTAAGTGAAATGGAGAAATACCTAAAAAAATATAGATTGCCCAGATTAACAGAAAAGGAAATAAATTACTTAAATAGTCCCATTTTAGAAAAGGAAATAGAACAAGCTCCCTAAATAGAAGAACCTCCCTAAAAAAAATTTCCAGGGCCAGGTGGATTTACTGGTGAATTCTATGAAACTTTTAAAGAACAATTAACTGCAATATTATATATAAACTATTTGAAAAAACAGGAAATGAAGGACTCCTACCAAATTCCTTTTATGACACAAGGTACTGATATCTAAACCAGGTAGGACAAAAACAGAGAAAGAAAATCCTAGACCAATTTCCCTAATAAATATTGATGCAAAATTCTTAAATAAAATATTAGCAAAGAGTTTACAGAAAATCATCCTCAGGATAATACACCATAACCAAATAGGATTTATTAGGAAAACTATTAGCATAATTGACTATATCAATAACCAAATTAACAAAAACCATATGATTATCTCAATAGATGCAGAAAAAGCATTCGATAAAATCCAAACCCCTTTCTAATAAAAATACTAGAGAGTATAGGAATAAATAAAAGTCAATAGCATCTATTTTAAACCATCAGCAAGCATCATATGTAATGGGGATAAACTGGAACCAAGCCCACTAGATCAGGGTGAAACAGGGTTCCCTACTATCACCATTAAT
Source organism: Antechinus flavipes (assembly GCF_016432865.1). Lineage (NCBI taxonomy): Eukaryota > Metazoa > Chordata > Mammalia > Dasyuromorphia > Dasyuridae > Antechinus > Antechinus flavipes. The sequence continues at coordinate 160,730,000 of NC_067400.1, forward strand.
ATTCAATATTGTATTATAAATGCTAGCTTTTGCAATAAAAGAAGAAAAAAATTAAAGGAATTAGAGTAGGTAATGAGAAAACTAAATTATCACTCTTTTCAAATGATATGATTATATACTTAGAGAACCCTAGAGAATCAACTAAAAAACTATTAGAAATAATCCACAACTTTAGCAAAGTTGCAAGATACAAAATAAATCCACATAAATCATCATCATTTTTATATATCACTAACAAAATCCAACATCAAGAGATACAAAGAGAAATTCCATTTAAAATAACTGTCAATAGTATAAAATATTTAGGAAGCTATCTGCTAAGCAAAGTAATGAGCAAAACTACAAAACACTTTCCATACAAATAAAATCAGATCTAAGCAACTGCAAAAATATCAAGTGCTCTTGGATAGATTGAGGGAATATAATAAAGATGACAATACCACCTAAACTAATCTATTTATTTAGTGCTATTCCAATCAAATTCCCAAGAAACTATCTTACTGACCTAGAAAAAATAACAAAATTCATCTGGAAGAATAAATGTTCAAGAATTTCAAAGGATTTAATGAAGAGAAAAGCAAATGAAGATATCTAAAACTATATTATAAAGCAGTGTTCATCAAAACCATTTGGTACTGGCTAAGAAATAGACTAGTTGATCAGTAGAATAGCTTAGGTTCACAGAACAAAATAGTCAATGACTATGACAATTTAATATTTGGCAAGCCTAAAGGCCCCAGCTTTTAGGATAAGAATTCACTATTTGACAAAAACTGCTGAAAAAATTGGAAACTAATATAGCAGAAAGCAGGCCTAGACCTACACCTAACACCATATACCAAGATAAGATCGAAATGGGTGCATGATCTAGACATAAAGAATGATATTATAAACAAATTAAAAGAACATAGGATAGTTTATCTCTCAGGTTGTGGAAGAGGAAGGAATGTGTGAAAGAAGACTTAGAGATCATTATTGATCACAACATAGAAAATTTTGATTATATTGTTAAAAAGGTTTTGTAAAAACAAAACTAATGCAGACAAGATTAGAAGGGAAGCAATAAACTGGAAAAATATTTTTATATCTAAAGGATGTGATAAAGGCTTCATTTTTAAAATATATAGAGAATTGACTCATTTATAATAGTTCAAGCTATTCTGCAGTTGATAAATGGTGAAAGGATATGGACAATTTTCAGATGAAGAAATTGAAACTATATGTAGTCATAGGAAAAGGTGCTCCAAATCACTATTGATCAGAGAAATGCAAATTAAGACAACTCTCATATACCTCTTCATACCTGTCAGATTGGCTAAGATGAAAGAAAAACATAATGACAAATATTGGAGGGGGTATGAGAAAACTGGGATATTGATACATGTGAATGGATACAACCTGTGATGACCCCATATTTAAAATCAGCCGGAGACAGGAATTCAGGTTAGGGGAAAATCTTCTATCTTTATTCTTTGTGGAGATGAAGAAGGATCGGAGGTGAAGGGGGATCGTGATAGCAATGTGAGCAGCTGTGACAAGAAGCCAGCCAGCAGTCTCTTCTGCCTCTCTCTCTGCCCCTCTGCCTCCACCCACCAAAATCACCATTTCCTATACGACACATAGGACTTGCACTAAGAGTGGGGGAAGGCCATTCTTTCTCCAAGCATATATATTAATAGAGTATTTAGCCTCACATGCTTGGGACCTCAGTGCATCAACTCGAGCTTCAGCCCATTACAACAACCATTTTGGAGAACAATTTGGAACTATGTTCAAAAAGTTATCAGACTGTTCATACCCTTTGATCCAGCAGTATTACTACTGGGCTTATATCCCAAAGAGATACTAAAGAAGGGAAAAGGACTCACATGTGCAAAAATGTTTATAGTAGCCCTTTTTGTAGTGGCTAGAAACTGGAAAGTAGAGTGGATGCCTGTCAATTGGAGAATGACTGAATAAGTTATGGTATATAAATGCTATGCCCCAACAGGAAGATTTCAGAGATACTTGGAGAGACTTATGGGGACTGATGCTAAGTGAAACAAGCAGAACTCGGAGATCTCTATACATGGCAACAACAAGACTATGCAATGATCAGTTCTGATGGACATGGCTCTCTTCAACAATGAGATGATTCAAACCAGTTCTACTTGTGCAGTGATGGAGAGAACCATCTACACACAGAGAGAACCGTGGGAAAAGTATGATTGATTTAATCTTACAACAAATAATGATTGGTTTATACTCAGGGTAGAACATATAAGCTGAGACAAACTCAGCCAGATTGGGACCTAGAGACAGTTTCATTCCATCTTCCATCTTTGTGGTGGCTGTAGGCTGAAGCACAAGCCCTCAGACTCAGAGAGATTTATTCCATCTTCTTCAGCCTGGTGCTGGCTTTCCTCCTGCATTTCTCCATTGAGACCAAGGCCTGGCTGAAGGATCTTAAGAAAGCTAGCTGGGCCCCAGGCAAGGAGGCAATAAAGAATTTGTATTAAGGGACAGGTCAATTTTTCAAGAGCCTCCACAGCTGTGGATCATAACATCAGAAGGGGTTACAAGGCAGCCTTTGCTGACACAGGTGTTGCAGACTGGAAATGAGATACATTGGAGGCAGAGGGAAGAGGAGAATGGTCAGACAATGCAATGGCCTCTCAGTCTCCTTGTATCATCCTCTCACAAAAGGAGATCCATTCTGGGTTTGATCTCAAGCAGCCATTGTCAGGTGACTCCTGTGTATTTCAGCAACTCTCCTATGTATTCCAACAGATTTGAACTTTAATGTCTGGCTATTCTTGTGTTGATTACTGACCAGAAGGCTGCTCCAAGACCTCCAGAAAACCAGGAAAGAACATTACAAACATGTATTTCAACATATTTAACATGTATTGGACTACCTACCAGCTAGGGGAGGGAGTGGGAGAAGGAGTGGAAAATTTGGAACAAAAGGTTTTGCAAGGTTCAGTGTAGGAAAAATTGCCCATGCATATGTTTTGTAAAAAAAAAATAAAAAATACACACACACACACATATATATTCAGTTATAATTAGAAAGTAGGCAATTTGAGTGTAAAGGTATAAGCAGTGTTCTACAGAAGGTTGAATTTGAATTCTTGAAAGAAGCTGAGGAAGGAATGGGACCAATTGAAGATGCAGTGTCTTCTGCCAACAAAAAGGTCAGTGCAAATGGATTAGAGAGTACATGAAGGCAAAAATGTGTCAGAAATAGGTAGGATAGAGTTTGTGATAATCTTTAAAGATCAAAGAGAGAAATGTGCACATGAGCCTAAACATAACATGGAGCCATTTTCACTTATTTGAGAAGGAGTGACATGACAAATTTATACTTTAGGAAAATATTCTTGTAACTGAGAAGAGGCTAGATTGGAATGGGTAATGACTTGGGGTAAAGACAAATTATAGGATTATTGCAATAGTCCTTGTCAGAGGTAAAGAGGATATGAATTAGGAAGGTATTCTGTTAGTGAAGAAAAGGGAACGCTTTTATAAGAAATGTCCTCAGGGTAGGAATGATGAAATTTAACAATTGATTAGATATATGGAATTTGTATAAGTGAAGATTAGAGAGTGATAATGAAGGGCTGAGAGCCTGAGTAACTTTATGATACCCTAGACAGCAACAGTAAAGTTGGTAAAAGGCAAGTGTTTTTGGCTTTCAGTGAGTGGCTTTCAGTCTCAGGTAGATAAAAAGAATTTAGTGATTAAGGACTATATCTGAGAATTCAGATTTAGGGCTGATATTCAAGATCTCCAGTTTTTAAGACATTTGATGACTTTGAACAGTTTTTAAAAAAGTAAGAGAAAAAAATAAAATATTTGCTTTTTTTGGTAAGTAATCATTTATTTTAAAATCTATTTTCATTTCTATGGAAGAAACAATAGGAAACTTTAATCTTTAATAAAAATCATGGAAGAAGTAAAGGAATTCATTAAAGCTGAAGTTTGGGGGATCTAGAAGGTAAATCCTCAACGCTACTCTTTATTTAAGATACAAAAAGATTAAAAGAATCAAAATCATAAAGACTTTAAATTTGAAAATTGTGTGCTAAATAAAATCCAGGAGATAAGATCTAATAATTGTTTTTAAAGTTGTTTTTTTCTTTTTTTCTTTTTTAACTTGTATTACACAAGGAGGTAAGTGAAACAAATGAACATGCCTCTCCATTTATAGATGAATTTACTATAGATAGATGAATTTCAAGGAGATTATCCATATTGGTATACTATTTTTTTTTTTAAATGATTAATTTTAGTTGCACTAGCAGCCATGCTTCAAGTGAAATGTAAAATGGATTAAGGATGTGTCTACTCCCTCAACTTTCAAATCAACAGTTATATATGATCACCTAAATTTGATTATTTTTGTCCTGTGAATGAACTTCTGTTTTTTTACCAACTTAACCTCTTTTTGGACACCTTTTTTTTTTTTTTTAATAAGCTAAGTTGATGAGCTAGATATAACTTTAGCTTTGTCCTTCTTAATAGATCATTTCTGCTAACTGATTTCCTTGCAAAAGAGATTCTTTAATTTTCAAGGTAACCTCTGACTGAATGAAAGATTGCTTACTAGATATTGATCTATAAAACATCTCACTGACTGCTCTAAATCCTGCTATTTCTTCTGCCATTATTCATAATTCTCCCCTTCTGGTGGAGAATTCAACTTTCAACATCTCTGATATTTTAAAATAAATCTATGTGAATTTCTTTAGAACAGTATTGTCTGGTTTCCTGGTGAGAGGTTTGTTTTTCTCTTTATTTCTATAGCTTTGTTATTTTGTTGTTGTTGTTGTTTTGTTGAAGGAGTTGGAGAGAGGTTAGGAGTAAATTATGAAATGTAATAATATTTTATAGATATTTCCCCCAATACATGTAAAAACAATTTTAACATAATTTTTAAAATGAAATTTTATGTCAAATTGTCTCCTCTCCCTCCTACCTGAAAAGGTAAGCGATTTGATATAGTTTGTATATTACCTCCTCATTTTATTTTTATTTTTCTCAAATTTATTTTATTTGAAGAACCAGAATAAGCAAAAAGAAACACAGAAAAGCAATACAAAACAAGACAAAAGAGAACATTATCATGCACCCAGCAGAACATCAGAGAGGATTCAAAATATATAACATTGAATTCCAATTTAAGAAAGTATAAACATACATACACACACACGTAAGAAATTATGTTCATGAGTGTTCATCTTTACTTCCTTGTGAATTGTTCTTTTGCTCTCTGCTGTGAACCTTATTTACTTTACCATTATTTACTTAGTTACTTATTCCCTCCCCTTTTACCCCTCCCACCCCCAACATTCTACAGTTAAAAGAGATATCTGTATGTGTATATATATATATATATATATATATATATGTATATATGTATATAGATATAGATATAGATATATAGATATAGATATAGATAAAGATATAGATATAGATATAGATATAGATATAGATATAGATATAGATATAGATATAGATATATACATATATACACGCATACTCACACACACTTACCCCATATACACACATGTCTATTAGATGGCTGCTGACTCTTTCATTAAATTCTCCTCCATAACTTGGCTTACTATTACTTAACCTGCCCCCCACCCATGGATCCCTCCCCTTGTCTTCTTCCCTTACCCTTTGCTTCCCCATCTACCTAACCCCCCGCCCTTATTGCTTTATAGATTACAGATTGCTGAATCAAAAGCAATGCACAGATTTAAAATGCTATATCCTTCATGGTGAATGTGTATACACACACACACACATACATACATACACACATACTCACACACACACATACACACATACTCACACATTCACATAATATGATTGCCTAATGAACCCATTCCTGATGTGTATGTTTTCATGTTTTCATGTTTTCAGAACTACAAACCCTCCTACCCTCTCTAATGCCTCTGTGAATATTCTTCTTCTTCACTTCATTTGTATACCTGATTATTATTTTTGCTTTAACTTCACCAATCTTTTTTTGAATTTATCCTTTTGTAAATTTTAAACATAAAGTATACATTTTCCATATTAAAAAAAAACACATAAACTATTTGTCCTTGTTTAAATAGTTTGTTCGTGTCGAGTTCCTTGAAATTATTCTTTGATATTGGCTCTTACTGTCAAATTTTCTGCTAAATTCAGGTTTGGTTGACAGAAAGTCCTGAAAATCTGTAAGTTTATTGAATGCATATTTTTCCTATTCAAAATTATAAATAATTTTGCTGGATATGATATTTTTGGGCACAGGCCTAATTCTTTTACTTCCCTGTAGATATGATTGCAAGCCCTGTAGTCTTTCATTGTCATTACTGATAATCATCTATTTTATAATCTCATAATGATTCCTGTCTTTTTAGTCATAAATTCTTCCCTTCTCCAGAGATCACACAGGTAAACTATTCTATGCTCACCTGATTTGCTTATGGAATTTGCCTTCATGTCTTAATCATGTACTGATTTTGAACTTATTTTCATATGCTGTGTGAGATATATAACTAGTTTCTGCCATATGTTTTCCAGTTTTCTTAGCAGTGTTTTTCCCAAAAGCTGGGGTCTTTGGATTTATCAAATATTTGTCATTTACTACTGTGTGTTAGGTACTTAATCTGTTCCATAGATCTACCATTTCTTAGTAAGCACCAAATTCTTTTGATTATTACTTCTTTATAATATAATCTGAAATCTGATACAGCTAGCACACCTCTCAATTTTTTCATTAATTCCATTGATATTTTTAACTTTTATTTTTTCCTCCAGATAAGTTTAATATTTTTTCTTGTTCTATAAAATACTGTTTAGTAATTGATTGGTATAGTACTCAATAAACAAATTAACTTAGGTTAATTTCATTTTCTAATTTTTATTATATTGACAAGTTTTGCCAATGAGCATTTTTCCCCCAATTGTTCAAATCTGACTTTGTGTAAAAAGTGCTTTGTAATTGTATTCATATAGTTTCTGGATTTGTCTTGACAAGTACACCTCTAAGTATTTTATGTTGTCTTAAATTATTTTGAATGGAATTTTACTTTATATCTCTTTTTGCTAGACTTTGTTGCTAATATATAAGAATGCTAATAATTTGTGTGCATTTATTTTATGATCTGTAATTTTCCTAAAATTGTTAATTATTTTATTTTTTTGGTTGGTTCCCTAGGATTCTCTAAATATACCATTATATTCTCTACAAAGATTGATTATTTTGTTTCTTCATTACCTACTCAAATTCCTTAGTATAGTATTGAATAATAGTGATGATAGGGGGCATCTTTGCTGCACTCCAATTTTGTTGGGAAGGTGTCTAGCTTATTTCTATTATAAATAATGCTTGCTTATGGTTTTAGATAGATATCACTTATCATTTTATCCCTGTTTTTTTTTTTTAAGTAAGAATGATATTTTATCAAAAGCTTTTTTCTGCATTTGATTTCTATTGGTTTTCTTGTTGATGTGGAAAATTATGTGATAGTTTTTGTACTACTGAACCAGTTCTGCATGCCTGATATAAATCCTATCTGGTTATTGTTCATTTTTTTCTATTTTGCTGGTATTTTATTTAAGATTTTTCCATCAGTGTCTGCTAACCTAGGTACCCATTCTTGCAAGAATGTAAAATAGATCTTTTCTGCATTCATTAGGGAATCAGTAGAGTTCTTGCTCTCCAGTAAAGTCTTCCTTCAATATCTCACTATAGTGCATGGATTATCTCGGTTCCTCAAGGTTATATAAGCTAACTCAAGTTGGAAAAATAAAATTCATGTATTGTCCTGCAATCCATTGTATTTCCAAGGACAAGACTGAACTTGGAAATGTCCATCACCAGAAGATTTTTCTGCTAAGTAATGGTGCTTAATTACAGCAAAACATATCAAGGAACATTGAAAAGTAGAAGGCTATGTCACTGGAAGGAGCACCTATTGAAACCAAATATCTTTAAAGTGGTATGTAATATAATTAGATTTAAATAAATTATTTTATGCCATTAAAAAAAAAGATTTTTCCATCATTAAGGAAATTGGTCTAAAGATTTTTCCCCCATTTTAGTGCTTCCTGATTTATATATTGGAACCAAATGTGTCACAAAACCCCCCAAAAAATGGAAATAGTACTTTACTCCTTTTTTAAAATAGTTTAGATAGTATTGGAAAAAATATTCTTTATAAGTTGGTATAATTCACTTGTGAATCCATCTGGGAATTATTCTTAGGGAGATCATTGATGGCACATTCAATTTCCTTTTCTAAGATTGGATTTAAGATATGGAATTATATATTTACTCTTCTGTCAATCAGGATGATTTATTTGTTTAACTATTTATTTCATTTATATCATCAGTATTATTGGCATATAGTTGGGCAAAATAACTTCATAATTGCTTTAATTTCATGTAATAATTAGGTGTTTTTTCTTCTTTTTAAAATGAAATTAATCAACTGCTTGTTTTTAATAGAATCAGCTCCTACTTTTATTTATTCCTTTTTTTAAAAAAACTTACAATTTTGTATTTCTCTCCTTTTATTTATTTTAGGATTTCCAATTTAGTGTTTAGGTATTTTTAACTTGTTCTCTTTCTAATTTTTTAGTAGAATGCCTAATATATTAATGTGCTGTTTCTCTGTTTTATTGATATAAATATTTAGAAATTTACATTTTTCCCTAACTATAATTTGGCTACAGACTTTGGTTACTTATCTCACTGTTGTCATTCTCTTTAATAAAAGTACTGATTGTTTCTGTAATTTTTTCTCTTACCCACTCAGTCTTTAGGATTAGATTACTTTGCTTCCAATTAATTTTAATCTCTCTTTCCAAGTGCTTTTATTAAAGCTATGATCTGGAAAGGATGTATTTAATATTTCTACTTTTCTGCATTTAATTGTAAAGTTTTTATGCCATAATATGTGATTGATTTTGATGTAGATTAACATGTACAACTGAGAAAGAAAAATATATATTCCTTTGTATTCCCATGTAGGAAATGATATATAAAAAGGTATGTGTGTATATTTATATGTTATTATGTATATACAATTAATATATGTACACGCATATATTATACCATATGTGTTTATGTGTATAATATATATATGTATTATACATATATAAATGTAATGTACATTTTAAAGCTCAGTTTAAATTATAACTAAGAAAGATAAGTGCTATTTAAGATATTTATATGCAAAATTTCATTGTTCAAATTTGTTATGGTTAAATTCATAATTCAAAATTCAGTAGTCCTTGAGTCAGTAGAGAAAGGTTTTAATAATGTTTATATATCTCTAAGATGAATGGCATCTAAAATAGGTTGATTTATAATACAAAGAGAAGAAAAGTGTCTATGTAGATTTTTTCTGGTAAATCCAAATAGGATTTACCCAAATTCCTATTTTGAGGCACTTCAGAACATAAATATTACACAAATTTATTGACAGTTACTGTATTAGTCATCTTCAGTGACCTATTAGGACAAATCAATAAGGATACATAGAAGGGTCTGTCCTTATGTTTTATGCTGAAGAGACTTGAAAGCATCTATAAATCTCATATACCTATATTTGGGCTTTGACACTCGGAACATTACTTCTCAAACTCTTCATTTCATTTATTTTCTGTAATTTTCAAACTACTCGAATGCTAACCTTGTTTTTTTAACTGTAATGTGAAATTAGTAAAAACAACATAACATGTGTTGGATGTGCTTGTATTTTCTTAGTATAAATTTTTAAAACAATAAAATTGACCTTGAAACATAAAAAGCAGATCATAGTGTGAAAAAGTTGGAGAAAGTCACTCCTTCCTACAATATAAACCAACAGAAACATTCTCTCTTGCATTTTCTCTCAGTATGTGGCATTCTATCCTCGGGCTTCAGAATTGGAAATGAAGGCCAATGAAAATAACTCACATTTCTATAGAAATTTAGGACTTACAAAATACTTTATTTACAATAATGTGAGGTAAGTAATATAAGTATTATTATTTCCAATTCACAAACATAGAAACTAATATTCAGTTTAAATTATTTTACCAGTATCACACAGCTTTTAAGTATTAAAAAAGGCAATGACTCATACCCATTGTCTCTAAAGTCCATAGCCCTTTGCTCTATATAACATATTGCTTCCAAATGAAACAAATGTTTGAACCTATGTCTAAGAGAATGAATTTGCATAAACTTTTGGAAATAAACCCAACAGAGACAGATGGGAGAAAGGAATGTAAAAATAATCATACTTCAAGAGTATCCATAATAGTATAAATGAAAAAGTATTAAGAAATTTTAATAGCACAAATGAATTATTTATATTCTTTTCTGGAATTTACTTAGAGTATACCTCTTGAAATCAAGAAGGTATTATTTCTAGTTATTTTTGTTATATATGGTCATTGATCATAATCAATTGGCAGTAAAGTAAGTTTTTCCACTGAAGAAGATGAGTACTGAAAGAAGAATAAGCCCAAGTTGTGGTATGGTTTATAAAAGACAAAGACCAGGAGGGAATTGCTTAGACAGTGTAGGTCAGACAGTATTATGCCTATTCAGCAGTTGCATCAAATCCTTTATATTCTAATAGATTTAAATCTTAAATCTCAGGAAAACGATGACAGTTTTAAATTGTGTTATTGATTGCCTAAGTCTTATCAATGTGCACTTGTGAAAGTCATTTTTGTTCAGCTTTTTTTTTTTTCATGTTGGAAATAAATAACTGACATCTAATTCATATTACATATCACGTGCATTTCTTTTTCCACATTTTGGAGACATCCCAGATATGAACAACAATTAGACTTTAAATCATTTTTTTCTTCCAGGAGCATAAAGTTTGAGTTGTAAAAGCTAGAAAGTGTGAAAAAAAGGAGTCTAACCTTTTTTTCTAAATAATCAGGATCTTCTAGCTTCATTTTGAACTGAACCTGTTAGCCACGTGTGAGAATTTAACTTGTGCATTCCACTTTGTGAAAAGGGAAAAGCACTAGTCTCTTAAATCCAGATTGTTTCACTGTGCTTCTATAAAATATTGAACTTCAATAACAAAATACATTGAAGTATTCTGTAATGCAGTGTATTAATTATCCTTCCCAGTTTTATATCAACTGAAAAAATTTAAAGCATACTTCCTATGTTTTCATCTAACTCAGTGGTAATAATATTTACAAGGCAAGGTCATGACCAATGCCTTGCAGAACATTTGCATAATATTCTATTAGTGGTTCAATAATCAGTTAATTCATCACTGTGCATGCTCCATTGACACAAACTAAAATCTTCCACACATTAGTAGATATTTGTGAATTGCCATGTGGATGAGATTATCCATTCCCTAAGATAAAGCTTTTAAAGGATGATTTTTCTAAATTTTGATCTTGTATACACTGAATAGTAGAAAAGTCTGTCCCTGGACCCTTACTTGAAGCTTTCCCTGACTAAGAAGACCATGACTTATTCTCTGCTCATATCATGTTTTTGAATCTATGATCACATAAATTTCACAATTACATGTCCTAATGGAATATGAATGAAGATAAGTTTGTAAATACAAACTGATTTGGTTAATATGTTCAATAAACTATTCCAACAATATGTGTTCTTATTCCCACTGAAATAAAAATGTGATTTATGATCAATATTTAAGGTCCATAATGAATGTTTTCAATTTTAGAAACTTCTACCTTCTTGATAATCGCTCACTTTGGTGCATATGAAAATCTCCAGGGTTTTACATAGGGAACATCAGGATATGGCTCACAATTATGCTGTTATACATATGCATATGCATACATTCATGTTTACATAAAATATGTGAGTTATGAATGAGTGATACATGTGTATATACATGTTCATGTGTGTGTTTGTATGTGTATGATAAGTGCATTATGCCAAGCTAAGAGTACATAAAATACAGGACAATTTTGCCCACTTCCCTTTTTACCATTTATCCCTTTCAAAAAGCCAACCATATGCTATCCCCTCCATCTACATTTTAAAACATTTTTGCATGTTATGTAAGTGTTGACTACATCTACACATTTATATTATCTAATCTCAACTGATCCTTCACAAGTACATGCCAAAGCAACCTGTGATACACATACCATTAGAGGGGATCCAGCCCTTTATTAGTTTAGACAAGTTTCATTCTGAGATCTTGACCTAAAAGGGAGAAAATTTTGATTTTTCCTTAGATGCTCTATAGAGTTGTTTCTACCATTGAATAATTCTGGTGAACTCTACAAAAGAAAACATAGTTATTTGCAATTTCCATAGTCTTGCTCAAAAGATGCATTCTAGAAAAGATGCTAAGTATACAATATGGGTAGAAGTTATTACAATTTTCTTTTAGATATATTTGATGCCATGTATATATGTATATTAGATATTATGGTACAGCAAATATATGTGTGTTATGTATATATGTATAGCATGTGAATTATCATGTATCTGTATATATGTAGTATATGAGTATGTTACAATGTATATATTAGATACTAAGGTATAGTAAATATATGTGTGTATATATGTATGTGTGTGTGTATATAGTGTATATTTGTATATGTATAAACATATGTATATGTGTGTAAATATATAGTATGTATGTTATGTATATATGTATAGCCTGCAAATTATCATGTATATGTAATATGTGTGGTATATATGTACATTGCAATGTATATGAGATACTAGGATGTGGTAAATATATATATAGGAAATTATCATGTATAAATATATGTAATATATATATTACAATGTATATTAGATACTAGGGTATAATAAATAGATAGATATAGATATAGAGAGAATATACGCATATACAAATACTATATAGATAGATAGATACACACACATTTATGTGTATGTGTTTATCATATAATATTTAATCATGTAATACACCATGTGCATGTAATATATGTAGTATATGTGTACAGTGTGTATATGTGTATATGATGTATTTATGTACATTAGATGCTAGTGTGTAATATATATAGTATATCATATAATGTAGTATGAATACATATGTGCAATATATGTAGCATATATTATGCATGTTTGTATGGTGTATATATGTATATTAGGTACTAGGGTGTAATATAGATGCATGTAATATATGTATATTATGATGTATGTGTATTAGATAGTAGGGTGTAGTAAATATATGTGTATATATGTATATTATGTATATCATGCAATATGTAATAATGTAATATGGCATATATACATAATATATGTAGTATATAGTGTATGTATGTATATAGATATATTATATACTAGGGTGTAGTAAATATATTTATATTATGTATACCATTTAACATGGCATGTATACAAACATGTATGCGTGTAGATATGTAGATCAGATAATGGGACATAGCAAATATATGTATATAGTAATATAGCATATATATGTTACATGTAGTATGTATATATCTATATATTAGATACTAGAATGTAGTAATATATGTATATTATGCATATGATGTAATATGGCATGTATATATGTGTAATATGTGTAGTATATATGTATATCATGTGTGTATATATATATTAGATGCTAGGGTGTAGGGCATGTGCAGGACAGATTAATACCTCTGGTGATGAGGACCACCTAGCCCCTTTCAGGGCCATTTTACCTTTAGTGTCCATCTGTCCCATCTCTAATGTTGACCTGTGACTCCAAGAAGTACCATGCAGTCACACCCTAGTAAACCATTTTGATAGACAGGCTAAACCAGGTGGAGGGTAATCAAGGAGCTTCAAACATGTCAGTGACTTATGGGGGTGTCTGACTGAAACGTGTGAAGGCTTCCTCTAGTGGAATTGGCAAATGAGATCAAATCCAGAGGTTATGAAGGCAACAGAAGCAGGTGCCATGGAGCACATAAGAGCATGTGAGATATTGAAAATGTTAGTCATCCCCTAGCTATCTAACCATGACCAGGCTTCTTGACTCTCTCCTGCCACTGAATAGTGATGGCTCTGGAAAAGTGAGATGAATTACTTTTTGTAATGCTACCTTCCTTAAATTATGTGTATGTGTGTGTGTGTGTGTGTGTATGTGTGTGTATGTGTGTATATGTGTGTGTGTATATGTGTGTGTGTGTGTGTGTGTGTATCTCAAACAGCATCATCCATACCATTTCAATTTTTGCCTCTTTCAAAGACCTACAGTGACAGGAAAGTTAAGGAGCAGCAAGTATAACTACATAGAGAGTTGTAGTCACAACCATGTAGACAGTCAGTGTAGAATATAATCATCTTCTCCCTGGAAGCAATACTGGGATTTGATGGTCCCTTGGGTGACTTGAGTAGTCTTTTAAAGACCACACCACTCACTTCTTTTTGTGAGAAAGGACTTATAAAATGTGACCTAAAAAATATCTACTTACTAAATCATCACTTGATTAACAGGCAGGCAGGAATTGGGGTAGAAACACACACACACACACACACACACAATACAAAACCCTGCAAAAATGATCCCATTCACCATTGACATAAGAAAAATGTGCACATTTACAGACAACAAAAAATCCACTAGACTTGAAAAATGAACAGTTCTTGCTTCAATGCAACTCAGCAGGTATATCATCCAAACAGCAGCTCTGAGTGAAACAAGATTGACAAATGAAAGCCAGCTTACTGAAGTCAGAGCTGTATGTGTGTTTTTCTAGAATGGCCACCTTGAATGGGAGTACCCATTCAAGCTGGTGTAACTTTTGCAATCAAAACGAATTAACAAGCTTGTATGTGACTCAAAAGGAGTGAATGACAGATTCATGACAATGCAATTGTCACTTTAATGAAGACCAGGAGACCATCATCATCAATGTTCCAAAAGATGGCCTTATAATTCTGGTTGACTACCATACATGGCAGGGAAGCCTTGTTAATAACACAGTGGAAACAGCAGCAGCAGTGGTCATTTACTGCTGAAAACTTACGGTTCTTATGACCTCATCGCCAATATTACCTTCCATTTACCTGGAATAAAGCTTCATGATTAGCAATTTAATAGAATATGTCATTACAAGACATATTATATATACACATATTATATATGTAATGTATTACATATTACAAAGAGACATACAAGATGTGAGAATGACAAAGGCAATATGTGGTACAATGTCCTAGACTGATCATGGGCTTATCCTTTCCAAGCTAATATTCACATTAACAAAAGTGGCAGCTCCAAAGCAAAATAACTACTGGAAGACTTAATGTCAACAGATTAGAGGGCTTCTCTGAGCTTTGACAGTTTGTTACTAACTTAAAGGAAAATCATAGTTGGCAACAGTGGAGTAGAATGGGAGTGGTCAGCTTTCAGAGATTTGGTGTACAGTATTGCATTTGCTCCTTTGAGTCAGAGTATTTGCAAACATCAAGAGTGGTTTGATAAAAATGGTGGGGAAATTCAGAAGCTGCTAAATAAAAAACAAGAACTCCACAGAATATATCAGCAGGATAGTTCATCCATGTCTAAGAAGGCAGTACATTTTCATCAAAAGTAATGTGTAAGCAAAACTTAAAGAGATGCAGAATTATCGGCTTAATAAGAAAGCAGATAAAATTCAGTTTTATATTAATAGTAACAATCCAACACACTTTTATGATGCCCTGAAGGCAATTCATGGACTAAAGACATAGTTATGGTGTATCTCAACTACTTAGTGCTATTAGAGCCACATTGATTCCTGCTAAGAACATGATCCTAAAGAGATATGCTGAACATATCTATAGTGTTCTCAACAATACATCATCTGTCAGTGCTCAGAAGCCAATGACTATTTACCTCTGGTTGAAATCAATTCCTCCCTAGCCGGACTTTGAACTGAAGAAATAGTTGTGAATGCTATTAAGCTCCTCTTCATGGCAAAACACCTGGTGCTGATTCTATTACAGATGGGATTTACAAGGTGAGGAGGGAAAGTTCATTGCTTATATAGAAGCTGACTGAAATGTTCCATCTGATATGACAAGAAAAGCTTTCCTGAAAACCCAGCAGTTCTCTATAAAAGTAAAGGGAATAGATTGTCTGGTGACAGTCACAGAGGGTCTCTCTCTTTAGTCATTGCTGGAAAGATTCTTGTCAGAGACCTCAGTAACAGACTTATCCTTCACTTGGAAGATGGTCATCTATCTGGGAGCCAGGATGGCTTTAGTAATGACCAAGGAGCAGTTGATATAGTTTTTGCTGCCTGATTGCTCCAAAAGAAATACCAGGAGCAGAACAGAGATTGATTCACAATGTTTGTAGTTCTTGTCAAGGCTTTTAATATTGTCAATCTTAAAGATTTATGGAAAATTATGTCAAAATTTAGTTTACTTGAAAAGTTTATCAGTATTATACCTCAATTTCATGACAAGATACTTGTCTAGGGTTTGGAAAATGGGCAATGTTCCCCCCACTTTCCCAGTCATTAATGGAGTGGAAGATGTGCTTGCTCCCATGCTTGTTAGCATGATAATTTCAACCATTTTGCCTTCAATGGGGATGAAGAGGCCATCAAGGTTAGCCACTACATCACTGATAAATTCTTCAACTTGAATAGTCCACAATTCAAGAATAAACTGGAGGCAATATTGGTGCATGAATTTGTTTACAGATAATTGTATAATCTATGCAGCTTCTGAAGCTGAAATGTGCTTATTTTGGCTTAACAATTAACACCAAACATATACTGGTGCTCTATCAGCCAGCACTACAGCATCCATATAGGGAACCATCAGTTATGGCAAGTGGAGAGAAGGTTTAAATGCTGCTGATAAATTAACTTACTTTGGCAGTATACATAATAGCAATGTACATATTGATTATGAAATTGACATGTATCAGAGCTAATTTGGTTTTTGGAAGGTTGTGAATGAAAGCATAGAAGAGGAAAGGAGAAGTGGTAGACTGACTACCACACTAAAAATCTACAGAGCCATTGTGCTGACCCCATTGTTGTATACCTGTGAATTGGGACAGTATACCAGTGCCATGCTGGTAAATGGAATCACCTCTATTTGAATTGTCTTAGGAAGAGTTTGAAAACCATCAGGCAAGATAAGATACCAGACACCAGAGTGCATTCTCAATCTAAATTCCCAAGCATTCAACATCTAGTGCAGGAAGGGCAAGCCAAACATATAAGCCACCCCCTCCCCAAAAAAAAAAACAAAAACAAAAAACAAAAAAAAAAAAAAACTATTTTATGGAGACCACAAAGGGCAAATACTAAAATTGTGTTTAGAAAAAAAAGCAATTCAAAGACACTTTCAAAGTTTCCCTTAAGAATTTTGGAATCAAATGTGTATTACAGGAGACATTGGTGCAGGTGCAGGACTGTCCATCCTGCTGTGTCCTCATCAGAGAAGGTCTATGAGCAAAACAGAATTGAAGTAGCTTAAAAGTATGAGATGAATAAATTTAGAGAATCCATCGCAAAATGTTTTTATGGACTATTTGTGTCCTACCTGTGGTAGAGTATTCCATGATCATACTGCTCTGATCAGCCACAGTCAGATGCATTGTAATTTGACTCTAATATATAATATTGTTTTGGTCCACTTCGAGAACAAAGGACAACAACCAACTAACCAACCATATAGGATATCTATAAATTTTATTTTAACATATACCTATATATTGGCATATAATTCTGCCTAGTAGTTGCATAATTTATTTTTTCTCTCTTAAAATTCATTCTTCATTTCTTTATTATTAATATTATTATTATTGTCTTTTTATTTCCTCTTCTATCTAAACAGGTTCTACAACCTATTTTAATAGTTTTGTTTTGTTTTGTTTATCATTTTCAATAGGGAATTAAAATTAGACTCTGATTTATAGTTATGGGCAACTCCCAAATGATTAAACTCTCTTTTACCAAAGTAGATCACTATTTTCTCAGCAATATTTTATCTTAAAGTGTATTATAGAGCATTAAGTTAAGTCACTTGACCAGGTAAACACAGCCAATATTAATATAGTCTGAAGTGAACCCTACTGAGTTTGCTGGATCCAAAGTCACTTTTCTATACATTACACCAAGCTAGTTTTTTTTTTTTTTTTCTATACTGGTTTTATGTTTGCTAATTAATTTTATCCATTTTAATTCTGTAGTTCACTGATAGTTCTATTTTCTATGTTATAAATGTTTTAAAAATTATACATTTTCTTTTGAGGATTTCTTTGACTGTGCCTTAATTGGGTTGACATCTCATTGTTATTTGAGGGTAGAAATTATTTCATTCTTGATATTTCAGTTTCTATCACCTAGTTCAGTGTCTGGCATATGGGTGGTTCTTAATAAATGTTTTTTGAGTGATAGATTCTCATTGCCTTTAACATCATTATGTATTTTTAATAATTTTCCTTACTATTCATATTTTACATCATTGAAATTATCAATTGATAATTGTAATTATCTTTTATTCATATTTAATTTATTTTTATAGAATAATTTTTGTACATGATATAGATATTTTCCCCCACATTTTCTTCTAACTAGTGATTCATTTATGCTGTAGCATATGGCTATTTTTTTCTTCAGCTATTACCTGATGCTTAGGAACATGAGTATTCTTTAATAAAATATTTTAGAATTCATCTTAACAATCCCAATTAGAAAAATTTAGAATATCATGCTATTGTTTTTTTTTAATATCAAAAATAAGTTCTGTTTTTGCTATAGCTTACTTTTCTTATTCAGATGAAATCAAAAATCTCCACAGTATTTTCATAGCATTAACATTATTCTGGTCTATTAAATATGATAATGCAACACTTCCAAAAAACCTAAAATTGAAATTAACATTTATTCATCTACTAGAGACTAATAATGTGGCTTTATCTTTTAATATGGGATTGCTTTGAATCACTGAACCACTGAGAAGAACCAAATCTTTCACAATTGATCATCACAAATTCTTGTTGTTATTGTATACAATATATTCCTGGTTCCACTTGTTTTGTTCAGTATTAGTTCATGTAAATTTTTCCAGACCTTTCTAAAATCAGCTTGTTCATCATTTTTTAATAAAACAATAAAATTCCATTCCCTTTAAATGCCACAACTTGTTCAGCCATTCTCCAATTGATGAGCATCTAATCATTTTCCAATTATTGGCTACCACAAAAAAAAGTTGCTACCAACATTTTTGCATATGTGGACCTTTTCCTCCCTTTATGATTTTCTTGGGATAAAATTAGAATTTATTAAGCAAGTGCTAAAATTGACTTATTAGAATCTTTCAATTAGGGAAAAAGGTCAAAACTGTTAAAGAACTATGACAAAGATTTTGTAAAAATTCTTTTTTGTGTTATGCCTGTGTATAAGGTATAATTTGGTATATCTTCAAGTTTTTCAGCCAATTTAAGAATTTTGGAACTCTAAGATAGATATATCTCATCATAGTTTCATTTCTTTTGGATTTTATAAGGAGGGTTGCCGTTGAATTTTCACTTGAGCAGGATGTTTCATTTTTTACTTTTAACTCTGAAATTAGGTTATAATCAGTAGTAGAAGAGCAAACCTGAAATACAATTTCAGATATACTATTTTTGTTTCCCATATGGATTTGTATGGAAAATGTTGTATATTGGTTCCACTTTGTTCCATGATGTTATCACAAGTTGTTACCTGAATTATTTAATCCATATTCACAATATAATAACTCAATGGTACAAAAATCAACTGTAGGTTTATCATGACAGCATTAGCCTAAAAACGTTCTGAAAGGTGAAAAATGCCCAAACTGATCATTCTGGTCAAAATATTTCCCTGAAAACAGAACTGAATTACACTTGAAAAATCCTATCTTTGCCTTGATCAATGGAATTTTCACTCTTTGTATTAAAATGACACTAAGGGGTACAGTGGCATAACTGGTATTTCAAAAATTCTTCTATTTTCTTTGTATTTAAAAAGTATGTTTTTCATTAAATAGCATGTATTCTAACCACCTATGTAAATTATGCCCTAGGCATACGCTAGCTTAATTCTAAGCATATTTAACCTATGCACTGTCTTTTAGGAGAATGTTTTAATTAACATATGTATTTATATGTTATTGGATGAATTGAAAAATACCATGTGGCTCAAATAGTTTGTCCATTTTTATCATAATTCCACCTCCTGACTTCTTGGTATATACTTTAATCCTCTTCTTAATGTAAAAATGTCTCTTTCTTAAGCTCATTTATATTATTTTCTTTGATGGCCACTTTGGCCAATGTATTCCATATGTTTATTACACAATGGTAGAAAACCTTATGTCTAGATTCCTTACATATTTTAAATCTTTAGCCTTTGTGCACCATGGACTTCAACCTTTCTCCGATGTGAAATGTATGCATTGAAGCTAATTTTTATTCTCATTCCTTTGGGTTTCAGAATAAGTTCATGTAAACTATTGCAGAGGGGCCTCTTCTGAATCTATAGAGTCAAAATAAAGTGCAAGGGAAAAGAGAAATGTCTGCCCAAAATGGAGTTACATTTTTAGATTTGTGGCCCTATTCCTTTTATAAGGGAATGTTGGAGGCCGGGTTGTAGGTACAGATAATGGCTGGGAAGTAAGGAAGGGAAAAAAAAGTCAAATATAGAGCATAATCTTTATGTCTGCTATTTTAATCCATTTAGAAGAAGGTGGGTGTTAGAAGCGCCTGGTCACTGCATGCAGAATAATCTCTTACCCAAAATAGAATGGGAATTGAGATAGATTTTTTTCACCTATCTTAATCTCAGCAGCAACTTAATTCTTATTCCAGAATCAAAAAGGCAAGAGTTATTATCTTCCTTATTTTTATTATCTTCTTTTCTCCCTCTGGGGTGCAAGCCATTGAAAAAATGGCATGCCAAAGATGATATATCTTTTGATTCATTCAGAATGAAGCAGAAATAAGAAAGAGAACCTAGTGCTACTTATGTAACAAAATTATACATGAATCATTCTTCAAGCTTTAATTATTTAACATATATCATTTAATGGTAATTCAATGAAGAGAAATTAAAAGAAAACTGCTACACAAAGAAGAAAATGAAAAGTAACTAAATAGACCATAGTAGTCAGACAATGGTTTTCAGTTGACTTTCATAAAGCCGCATTTCAAATGAGGCAGCTCTTGAAGTTCATTTTACCATTTACTGAATACTGGAAATCTTTTCTTATGAAGAAAATACATACACATATGAAAATGCATATCCTAAAATGATGAAATATCAAATGACTTTTCGTGGTTTTTTTTAAGTAAAATTGGATCTTATCTCTCACTAGCTTTTAATATTAAAGAAATATTTCTTTGATTAATTGAGCAAATGAAGAAAAAAAAATTGTGAAAAGAGATTAGAGTTTCAGATTAAGTCCCACAGAATATTTTTTTGTTCCTTGCCTATTGATGTGCCAGTACCTTTGATAACTCACACTTTTGTTATTTTTTTTTTTTCCTGAGGCAATTGGTGTTAAGTGATTTGCCCAGGGCCTCACAGCTAGGAAGTGTTAAGTGTCTGAGACCACATTTGAACTCAGGTCCTCTTGACTTCAAGGGCTGGTGCTCTAGCCAAGGCCACCTAGCTGCCCCCACACTTGGTTATTTTGAGTGACTCATTGGATAAGTGTAAGCATTTGGTATAAGCAGATAAGCAAATCAACTCTTCATAGATAGAGAGAAACTGAATTCATTTCAGTTTCAGAAAGAACTTACTCTATAGATGGAATAAATGGGAGAGAAAATTATGGATCATTACAAATGTACAAAAAAAGGCACATGTTAATGATATGATAGGTTTCATCCCTATGATGGGTAGGGACTTGGATTATAGCAGCTCTGTTTTCTTCTAACTTGAAAAGTCTATAATTTGGATTTACTATTATCAAATTAAAATATATAAATTTATGTTATTAAATAAAATGTTATTCATAATAATAACATTTATATTTTACTTCCTACTTACAAAACATAGAACATATTATAGAGAGAATATGTTGAAAAATTAAAAATTCATAATAACAAGTAATATCTATTTATTAAGAAAATGGTTATAACAAAATATAGACATATAACATAAATTATATGTTATAGATATAACAAAATTGTCTAAATATCAGTTTGTTCCCATTCTTCTGTCTTAGAGTTGCATAAGGTTATTCTCCCTGCTTTGAGTTATTATGAAACTAATTCCAAATAGAGTTATTATGCAGAAGATGGAATAAAGGGGCTAAATATCTTATTAGAACTACTTGGCTAATTACTAAGAACATTCCCTTAAGTGACTCCAAAGTTCTTTTGGTCTGAAAGTCATTTATTTTTCTGTCTTTTTATTTCCCTGATGGAGAATTGTAAATTTCAACAAACATTGTTGAAATTGTAAATTGTAAATTTCAACAGACATTCCCTATGTGCTGAAAACTTTGTGAGGCACTGAGGGAAGATACAAGGATTAAATACAATATCATTACTACATTTATGAAGTTCACAATCTAGTAAAAACGATATATTCAATTACAAGAAAAAAACTATGATAAATTGATAAAAAGAGGAAGAAACAGTATAGACTAGGAAGATATAAGAAAGGTTCAGGAAGTTTTAAAGAATGGATAGGAATCCAAGAAGCAGAGATTAGGGGATATGTCATAATAAATTGTGAACAAAGGCACAGATAAAATTCAGAACATTTTTGGGTTATTGTTAATAATACACTTTGATTGAAGAATAGTGCTTGAAGCTAAGTAGTGTCAGTGGAGGCTAGAAAATAGTGGGACACCAGCTCATGGCAAGCCTTCAGAAGTAAGACGAAGGGTTGAACTTTAACATTTCTTCATAAAAAGAGAGGAAAATGAAAGAATGGTTTGCTTCTTAGGAAAAAAAAATATTTAGGAATAGTAGAAAAATATTTAGGAATGCAAGAAGTATATTGAGATAGATCTAGTCAAATGGCTTCAATCTTTATTGAAAAAGACAATAACGTGGCTGTTTGGATTAAAGAGAAAAGGAAATATATGAAACAAACTACAGAAATCAGTGTGAGTAAAATAGAATGACTAAAAAAATAACAACCCAGATGCATCTGAAATGAATTGATTCTCATCAGCCTGGTGACAGAAGTGAAGGAGTTGAATAATCAAAGTCACTAAAGGTTACAGATTAGGAAATCAACTAAAGCAGAATATCCAGGGGATTGAAAGAGTCTAGATGTAACAAAATTGACATGCTTGATTAAGGAAAAAAAGATAATAAATGCCATTTAAAACTTACAACAATTCTATAGGATAATATAGGCATACCATCCAGATTTATATATAATTAAATAGAAGTTAAAAGACAAAGTGACTAGTTTGCAAAACTAGTAAGTGTCAGAAATAGGTTAGGATACAGACTTTTTGACAATGCCTTCCATCCACACTATATATAGGTTGTTTATAAAAGCAAACCAAAAACCCTAGGAAATATTGAAGAATATGGAACAATTAGAGTAGTGAAGGTTATGATTTAAAAATCCCAAAATGACAGATTTTTGAAGTCCTGGGATTCTTCAGATATCATCTAATCTAAATTGTAATGAAACAGGAATCCTATGTATAGCATCCCAAATTATTAGTCTTTCAGTCTTTTGTGAATGATTTCAACAAATAGAAAACTTTTGCTTTCTAAAAAAGACAATTTCACTTTAGGACAGCTGGAATTTTTTAGAAAAATGTTCTTCTTAATTCAAGTGTAGTACATGATGCTTATATTGGGAGTGATTACAAACTTCACCTCTGAAAGATAGTGTAACTATGTCTGCTAATTGATTTAGTTTTTTTTGTTTGTTTGTTTTTTGTGAGTTTTTTTTTTTTTTTCTGGCTATATAGTCAAAAAAAAGATAATCCTCTGGTCCCATACAATAGATAAAAAAAAACAAAATAGTGTTTTCTGCTCAAAGCAAATCTCCATCTTCTACAAAATTGTATGCTTCCTTCTTAGGTGATCTGGGCATGTACTGCACTACACAAGTATGTAATCTTCCCTTTATCCTTAATAAATATAATTTTATTATATTCAAACCATATTTCTGGTTTTCCAATAATATTTATTTTAGATACTGAACCATAAGAATATTGAGTATGTTTCTTAACTTTGTATTTTTCTAAACATTGAATAAGCATGACAACAGAAGGCCAATTCCACATTCCTAAATCACATCACTTGAGATTTTCTTCTAAATTGACACAGAATTATTAATACCTGCTTTTAGGTTTAGCTGCTCAAACACTTCTGAAAATATCTAACCATTTACTCAGTACATATTTTTTATCTTATACACAAAGATAACATTAAATTATTACTCAAAATTCTATATGAAAATCCAGATAACTTGTGTCTATGACATTTCTATCATCTACTAATCTAGCCTAGTAACAATGTCAAAAATGATATTGAGATAAGCCAAGAAAAAATGAAGTAGAAGGAAAGACAGACAGACAGACAGAGTCAGAGAGGAGAAGGAGAGGGAGAGGGAGAGAGGACTAAGAAATAGAAACAGAGAGAGATATGTGTATGCTGAAGTATGTGTGTGAGTATGTATGTGCTGAAAACATATTAATGCTTCCAGTTTCAAATCTTAAAGCATTGCTTCGATATGTAAATGCTTCATAAGTCATTAATTTAATAAGCTATTCTAGATTCTTTTATTTTCTGAGGAATAAAAGTCAAACTTACTCTGTAATTTGAAAAATGAAAATACTCTCCCTTCTTGAAAAACCAAGATTTTTGCCTTCCTCCAATCTTATAGTGTTTCTGTGATTTTTATTACTTTACAAAAATCATTAGCTCAAGGTTCATTAATAACATCAACCAGTTTTTAAAAAAAATCTTGAAGGAAAGTTGTTCATGTCATCTGACTAGAATTAAGAACAATCACATGGTTTTTCATCATTTTCTTTTCATATTTTATGTTTCAAGGCCTTAATAACTTTTTTTTTTCCATATCTTATCTCTTGAGAAGAAATTTTACATGGAACAGAGCACAGAAACAGAGAAAAAACCATTTCTTGGGTAGGGAAATCTTTTCTGTGCTTTGTATTATCACTACCCATTTACTAGAAGTAATGCTATTTTTTTTTATATTCTTCTGGGCTTCATTATAGTGAAAAACAAACAAACAAAAAATAATTCCCCCCTTTTAACTTCCATTAATATGTTCTATTTACTGCCAGTTTCAGCTAAATTTGAGCTTTGACTCTCTTGATAATCTTAAAGGATCATGAAACATTTTTAAAATTTCAGCCTTAGTTATCTGTTTTATGGCATCACTTTTCAGTAAATATAAATGTAAATTTCTTCCTTTAATGAATAAAATATTTCTTTGTTACTTTAAAATATTTTATATTTTAAGTACACATAAAACAATTTGTGATTTTTAAAATTTTAATTTAAAATTCTTTCATTCCCTGTTCCTTTTGCCTTATTAAAAAAAAAAAGAAAGAAAAATTCAGGCAACTTTATGTATATTATACATTTGTAAACATGTAAAACATATTTTCACCTAAGTCATATAAGGGACAGCCAATTAATGTAGTGGAGAGAACTACAGGCTTTGAGTCAGGAAGACCTGAGTTCAAATGTGCCCTCATAGGTATAACAGCTGTGTGATCCTGGGCAATTTCTTCATTTGTGAAATGATATGGAAAAAGAAATAGCAAAAACCCCAGTATCTTTGTCAAGAAAACTGGAATCATAAAGAGTCAGATGCAATTTAAATGACTGAATAAAAATGACAAATGATATCTTTAAAATAGTTTTTTAAAATGATTCAATTGCATCTAGACCTCTTAATTTCTTTTTCTAGAGGTGAATAACATTTTTTTTTTATCATGAGTTCTTTGGCATTGTCTTGAATCTTTATATTGCTAAGATTAACTAAGCTATTCACAGTTGATCATTATATAATATTGCTGTTGTTGCTCAAACTGTTCTCCTGATTCTTGTCACTTCATTTTCTATCAGTTTATATGTCTTTCTAGTTTTTTTTCCCCATTTCTGAAAACATCCTGCTTACCAGTTTTTAAAACATAACAGTATATCATCAACAATCATATACTTGTTCAGTCATTCTCAAACTGATGGGCATACCTTTTATTTCTAATTCTTTGTTACCACAAAAAGAGTACGTAATAATTTTTTTGTACATATGGATCTTTTTCTTTTCTTTCTTTTTTTTTTTATTTTAATTGAGATACAAACTTAGTAATGTAGTGATATTACTGAGTCAAAGGAGAAATTGTTTTAATGTGCATTTCTCTAATCAACAGTTAGAAAGCTCTTTCAGGTGAATTACTTCAATTTCTATTTTACCTTTTGGTTCTGCTGTAGCAGGAAAGTTTTCATTTATAATTTCTTGAAAGATGATTTTGAGACTTTTAATTTTTTTAATCATAAATTTCAGGTAGTCCAATAATTCTAAAATTATCTCTCCTCAATCTATTTTTTTCGACTCATTTGTTTGTTTTTGTTGTTTTTCTTTTCGATGAAATATTTCAATTTTCTTCTTTTTTTTCATTACTTTAATTTTGTTTTATTTTTTCTTGATGTTTCATGGAGTCATTAGCTTCCACTTGCCTCTTCTAATTTTTAACACATTTTATTTCTCAGTGATCTTTTGTACTTTCATTTCTTTTAAGGATCACATTTTCAAAAAACATTTTTTTTCAGTAAATTTTTGTTCATCTTTTCCCCTTGGGGCAATTTACTTTATAAGGAGTTCTTCAATAGATTTTTGTGCTTCTTTTATGATTAGGCCTTTTCTATTATTAAACTGTTATTTTAAAGGTTTGTTTTTTTTTTTTTTTGCATGTCCTTTACCAGCTTGACTCTTTTAAAATTTTTTTGAATAACTTTTCTTTTTTTTAATTATTCCTTTGAATAATTCATTGAATTTTTAAAGTTCTCTTTGATTTCTTCCAGGAATTCTTTTTGGACTTGAGGGCAAATCATATTGTTCTTTGAGGCTTTTGATATACATTTGACTTTGTTGTCTTTTTTGACTTTACCTGTCACAATAGCAATGTTTTTTTTTGTTTTGTTTTTTTTTAAGTCAGGTTCTGTGATTTGTTGCTTACACATTTTTACACCTTACACCTACATTTCTTGACTTTTTAAGTTTATGTTAAGGTAGAACTCTGTTCTCATGTTGGGAGTATTGTCCAAAGTTTTAGTTTTTTTCATGCTGTTTTCATAGTTATTTTGGATGTCTGCAATGTTTCAGTTCTTCTAAAGTAGAATGATTTAATCAGAGGTTTGTTTATTACTCCCTTGGTCTGGGAGTAACATCAAGCATTTTCTTCCATCCTAGAACTATGTCTTCATTTCTGCTAGTGCCCCTACTTTTCCTAGGACTGCAACCCGGAATGGCATATGGGTAGTAGAACAGAGTTCTGCTCCCAGTGTTGTCTTCTGTAGTCTCCATTTGACCATGTGTTTGACTCTCGTATAGTCTGTGGACTTTGAGCTCCAGAAGAGCCCACTGTTAATTTGGTTGCCCCTGAGGTCTGCTCTGTGCTTGACAGAGTATATTCTGGTCTGGAATGAGCTTTACTCTCACACCAGTGAGTTCTTTTAGACACAAAAATTGTTTAACTCATCCTATTGCTCTAGAATTCCTTTAAAGATATAATTTAAAGTCTTTGGAATTGAACTTGAGAGATCTCAGATAGTTGCTTTCTTTCCTCTGAGGCTTTGTCCTTCCAAGTGACATTTTGAAAGTTAATAATACTAACCTATGACAAGAAAAATAAAATCCATTATGTGCATGCTACTTAAAACACTACTTTGATTTTTTTGAAGGGAAAAAATAACTAGAAAGAGAAGTTAAAAGCTGTAGAGGAAAAAAAAAAAAAAAAAACAAGGTTAATTTAAGAGGGGTGGGGGGGAAACTACTTACTGTCCAAAAATGAATGGATTGTTTCAGGAAGAAGTGAGCTTCTTCACAAAAGAGGTTTTCCAAAAAAAGTCTGGATGACTTTCTGTTGAATATTATAAATAGCATTCTAGATCAGTGTTAAGTGCAACTAGTTGACCCTTCAAACTTCTTCTAAATATAATTTTATGTGATTCAATCACTGTGATTTTTGAGAGCATGCAACATCATACTCCATTGGAATGATCATGGGAAATTTACAATGACACCCAGATTAATTTTATATGTGTATACATATAGTTAACATATTGATGAAATTGTAGAATGGCTGCCTAAAGATAGAGAAATTCATAAATAGATGGATGGATGAATAGATAGATAAATAGATAGATAGATAGATGGAAAATACATATAGATGCAATTATCTTATAGAATAGATGTAGCAATATTTATAGATATGGATATAGAAACAGATGAATAGGCATGGGATGGGGGAGAGGAAGAGAGAGTGAGAGCAAGTGCAAGAGAGAGAGATACAGAGACAGAGAGAAAGTCAGAGACAGAGACAGAAAGAGACGGAGAGATAACCAGCAAGAGATACAAATACATATATTTATTTTGATATTGTCTCTTAATCTTTGGAGAAAGGAGAAATTTATGACCAAAGAAGAACTAAAGAACATTATGGAAGACAAAATGGACAATTTTCACTACTAAATTTAAAAGGTTTTGCACAAACAAAACGAATAGAAACAAAATTAAAAGGGGAATACAAAACGGGGGGAAAATCTTTACAGACAGTGTTTATGATAAAGGTTTATTTCTAAAATATATAAAGAACTGTTTCAAATTTATAAGAAGACAAGTCATTCTCTAGTTGATCTCCAGTTAATGGTCAAAAGATATGACATGAAAACTTTCAGATGATGAAATTAAAGCCATTTGTAGTCATAAAGAAAATGCTCTAAATCACTATTGATTATAGAAATGCAAATTAAAACAACTCTGATGTACCACTTCACACCTCTCAGATTAACTAAGATGACAGGAAAAGATAATGATGTTTGAAGGGATGTGGAAAAACTGGGACACTAACACATTGTTGGTGGGGTTGTGAAATGATCCAACCATTCTGGAGAGCATTTAGAACTATGTCCCTTTGGCTATCAAACTGGGCATACCTTTTGACCTGGCAGTGCCATTACTGGATCTGTATGCCAAGGAAATCATAAAAGAGAAAAAAGGATCTACGTGCACAAAAATGTTTGTAGCAGCTCTTTTTGTGGTAGCAAAGAACTGGAAAATAAGTGGATGCCCATCAATTGGAGATGGCTGAAAAAAATGTTATATATGAAGAAAATGGAATATTATTGTTCTGTAAAAAATGATGAACAAGCTGATTTCAGAAAAGCCTGGAAAAATTTACATGAACTGATGCTGAGTGAAACAACCAGGACCAGGAATACACTGCACAGAATAACAGTACGAATTTGCAATGTTCTGAAAGATTTGATTCTTCTGAGTGGTTCAGTGATCCAGAGCAATCCCAATAGATTTTGGACAGAAAATGCCATTTGCATCCAGAAAAAAGAACTATAAAGATGGAATGTAAATCAACACATTCTATGTTCACTTCTTTTTTCTGTTGTTGTTTTTCCCCTCTCCTCCGCCCCACTCCTATTGCTTTTTCCTTTTGCTCTGATTTTTTTCTCCCAACATGATTCATTAACACTATGTATTAAGGATATTTTTTTAAAGGGGAAAAAAGATATTTTCTGTTAGCGGGAATCCTCAATCTTAACCTCTCCCATTTTATGTAGGTATCTGAAGCCACTTTTGAGCCCCACCTATTTGTGATGACCATGGAATTTTTGACTTGCTCTATTTCTGACAGTGGCCAAATTTTACTTTTTACACAGCTCAGTGGACCTTTATTTTCAGATTTACCATATTAGTGCCAAACATAATACAGACTCTTAATTAACAGGACACTGGAGCTAAGAACTCTGGAGCTGAAGGGTTCCATTCAATCTCACACTCCCCAATAGCACTGATTATAAATGGACCACCATGCCCAGCATCCTATGTAAATGTTAATGACTACTGTATTTAAACTCTTTCACTCTCCTGTACTCCTTCTCAAAAATCTATTTGACTTTTGGTTCTTTCTCCACTAATTCTAACCTCTAAACCACCTTTTACCAACACCACTACTTTTTGTCTTAGATTCTTCCTCTCCCATTTCCTGATTGGTTAAGGTGATTTTTATACCAAACTACTTGTGTGTTTCTATGTGTATTTTTCCCCTCATTCAACAATTCAAATCAGAGTTGCCCACTTCCTCCATTACTCACTCTATTGTAGAAATACTTTCTTGTACACTTGTTCTATATGAGATAATATTCTCCATTCCTCCTTTCCCTTCCCCCTTATTCTAATGCATCCTACTCACTTTTCCATTATTTTTTAGAAATCACTATAACATCCATGTCCTCTGTGTATGTAAAGCCTTTTTAAAATAATGATAAAATTCTTAGGAGTTGCATGAATTATCTTCCCATATAGGAATGGTAACAATTTAACTATATTCAACCCCTTGTGATTTCCCTTTTATGTTTACATTTTTATGTTTCTCTTGAGTCTTCTGTTTGAATGTCAAATTTTTAGTAAGGTCTGGTCTTTTCTTCAGAATTTTTAAAAAGTCTTCTTTTTAATTAAATGTCCATTTGTTTTCCCTGTAGTATTAAACTCAGATTGCCTGAGTAGTTTATTTTTGGTTGTAATATTGGCTTCTTTGCTTCCTGGCATATCGTATTCCAAGTCTTTAGCTTCTTTGTTGTGGGATGCTAAATTTTGTGTAATCCTGAATATAGTTTTATGGTTTTTGAGCTGTTTCTTTTAGCATGTTTATAGTATTTTCTTTTCTACCAGACAACTCTGGAATTTGACCATGATATTCCTAGGAGTTTTCATTTTTGGATATCTTTCAGCAGGCCAATGGTGAATTCTTTCCATTCCACATTATTCTCCAATTCTCAGATATTTGGGTAATTTTCCCAAATAATTTATTCAAAAAGATAATTTCAGGAAGATAGTGGTATAGTTCAAGAAATTTCAAGCTCTCTAGATTTCTCCCACAAATAAAACAAATTTGATCTTAAAGGCAAACATAGACTTGAAATATCAAGATGACTTGGATCTGAACAGGAGTCCTTCTGGAACAACCCAAAAAGATCCTAAGAAGCACTCAGGCCAGGGATTAACCGGTGTGAAATGCAGACACCTCTGGGCTAGCTCCACAAAAACACCTTGGGTTTACTGGGTTAGGATGGAGCCCCAGAAGGAACCAAAGAAACTTTCATCTCCTAGACTAAGACAAGGGTCTGAATCTGGGAAGACTGAGGGAACCTCAGCTGATTAGGAATGCCTGGCCCAGCTGTGCTGCTGAAATGTGACTCTGGATGAGAAGGAAGCAGCACACCTGTGAGTGCAGAGGCAGTGGGCAGGTACCTGCTGGCTGGGGGTAATTACAGGAGTGGGGAGCTTTTGGCTTAGGGTTCATGATCAGATGAGCTGAAAGGAAGATAGAGGTACCATCCCCCACCCCATGATAAGAGGTCCTTACACAAATACTTCTCATTTAAAATTAAAATTGACAAAGAAGAAGGAACCCAATAATAGAACGCTAATATAAGGATAGAGAAGAATGTGATACATCTTCAAAAGAGGACACTAAAATTAAAAAAAAAAAAAAAAACCTTCTTCTACCCCAAAGTAATGTTAAATGGCTCCCTCCCAAATAGAATTTATTGAACTCAAAAAAGAATTTTAAAATCAAATTAAAGACATTGAGGGAAAACTAAAAAAAATAAAATAAAATAAAATAAACACCATCTCAAGGAAAAATATGAAAAAAAATTAACCAACTAGAAAAGGAGATAAAGAATCTTAAAGACTGAAATAACTCCTTGAAAATTAGAATGGGGCAAGGGGAAGCCAGCGAAGCTATCAGAGACTAAGAAATAGCAAAACAGAACATAAAGCATGAAAAAATAGAACAGATGTAAAACATCTTATTAAAAAACCAACAGATCTGGAGATCACAAAGAGAAAGCAAGAATAATTGGACTACCTAAAATCTGTGATCAAAAAAAAAGAAGAAGAAGAAGAAGAAGAAGAAGAAGAAGAAGAAGAAGCAGCAGCTTGACACAGTAAAGCAAGAAATAATCCAAGAAAGTGTGGGGGGGGAGAGGGGGAGGAGGGAAGGGTGATGGAACATGAGTAGAAAATAGAAATAGAAAAAAATAAAATCCACCAAAACACATAGGAATATTGACAAATTTCAAAACTCCAAGGTCAAAGATAAAATTGTTCAAGAAACAAGAAAAAAATATATAACAATTCAAGTACACCAGGGCTATAATTAGAATTGTACCGGATTTATAAGCAGCCACAATAAAAGATAGCCACAGGTCCTAGAATCACTTTTACCTTCAAGGTCTATGGCCAAAAATATCATATCCAGCAAAATAATCCATAATATATATGAAGAAAAAAAAAAAAAAAGAACAGTCAGCAAATGCAAATTTTCAGAACTTTTTTTCAACCAAATCCTAACTCAATGGGAGGTTTACCATACTAAGCCAATATCTAGAATCAACTTCAAAGAACTTAAAATGGAAAATTTGTTTCTTTTTTACATGGAAATGTATACTGTATTGATTGACATCAACTGACAAAGACAAATTGGGCCAGAGTTGAGTAGAGTCTTAAAAAAAAAAAAAAAAAGCAAAACTATCTAGAAAAAGATAAAAAATAGTAATTATGTTCAACAAATGAGGTGCAGAGAAGGACTTGACACAGAGGCATTAGAAGAAGAAGGAAGGTTCCTAGTTTTTAAATTTTACTCACATTGGAAACAGGTTAAATAGGCAACTGATACCAACAAGGTATAGCACCCTCCAAAATCTATAAAGAAATAAGGGGAAAGGGATGGATAGAAGAGGAAGCAAAGGATAGAGGAAGAAGACAAGGAAGGGAACCATGGGTTGGGGAAATTAAATAATAGCGAGACAAGTTAAGGAGCAGAATTATAGCAGATGAATTAGCAGGAATAAGAAAGAAGAGAAAAGTCAAACAAAGATTCAATTAAGAGAGAAATTTACATGTCAGCCATATTGATGTTGTTTTGGATGCATATTTACATGTGGGTGGATGTGTATGTATGTATGTATATATTTATATATGTGTGCGTGTGTCTGAGTGTATATAGATATGTATGCATATTGCTCCGTATATATCTGTGTATATGTGATTATTTCTGTGGGTGTGAATTTATATATGTGTATCTGCAAGCATATGTTTGTGTGGGTAGGGTATGAAAGTGTGTGTGTGTGTGTGTGTGTGTGTATGTACATGTGTATGTATATATTGATATATGTATATAACATATATCTGTACTTAATTATAACTGGCTTGGGGGAAGTGGAGGGAATGAAAGGAGAAAAAAAGAATAAAGTGAAAAAAAAAGTGCACAGCAGAGAAGAAAAGAATAACCTGCATGGAAGCAAAGAAAAGATGCACAGCATGATTATGATTTCACTTACTGTGATAGATCCTTTCTTGAACTAGTAATTTATTATTATATATTTCCTGATGTTCTGAAAGGTACTAGACAATGTTCTGTTTTATTTTTGGTTTTTTTTTTTTTCTGTTTTTTTTTTTTTTTTTAGTATTTTGTTATTCAAATATGTTGTCTAGGCCCTTGTTTTAGATTATGAGATAGTAGGAGATAAATATTTTACCAAGAATTACCAATGAATTACCAAGAATTACCAAATACCAAGAAATACAGACCTGATGATGAAACCAGAAAAGGATATTATGTTCTTGCCAGAGTGGGTGTTTAAACTAGTAGACACACTTGAAATCAATAAAACGTATTTTTTTTTATATTCTGTCTTTGAAATGCAATTCTCTTACCTGATTCCTTGTTGACTGAGTACTACAGTTATGGCCTGTCCAAAACTTCCAGTTCCCCCATGTGGGTCTCTACCTTTATTTAGATCTTCCCTTGTTTTTCACATTACTTAGACAGTTCAGTGCCTCCCTTAATTACCTAGTGTCTGGGTACTATAACCAATATGAAATACCTAATTCCTTCATAAGAGTGTGAATCCGCATCTTTGATTATATCTTAAACCATGTTTCTTATTCTAATTTATGGTTTCTCTATAAGTTTTGTAACCATTAGATTTCATTTCTTAGATTTCAGTTTCAATTCTCTGCATTTCTTTTATTTAAATCATCATCCAATGCTCATAGGTTTCAAGTAATACAATTAATATCTTAAATTATCTCTCCTCATTCTTTTTTTTCCCCAGGTTAGTCTTCAGCCACCCACCCATAGAACTATTTTACACTTTCTTCCATTTTTAATTTTCTTCATTTTAACTTTTTATTGATGTCTCATGGAGTCATTATCATCCATTTGAACAATTATATTTTTCCCCTGAGGCAATTGGGTTAAGTGACATGACCAGGGTCACACAGCTAGGAAGGGTTTGAGACCAGATTTGAACTCAGCTCCTCCTGACTTCAGGGCTGCTGCTCTATCCATTGCCACCTAGCTGCCCTAACAATTATAATTTTTAAGGATTTTATTTCTTCAATTGTTTACCAAAATGTTAATTCTATTTCCATAATTTTCTTGCATTTTTCTCATGATTTTTCTCATTTTTTTGCTCTAAAAAATTGAAACAAACAAAATTTTTTCTTTGATCTAAGAATTCTTGCTGGGCTTCTGTGTAATCTGTGTTTTTTTCTTTTAAGTCTTTGCTTGAAGATGTTTTCAAGTCATTGCTTTCAAGTTGTGTTGAGATTCTATGTTTGCATAGAAACTTTTTTTATAAACTTGTTCTTTTTCCTTGTTGTTATTGTTTGCAATTTTTCCAGACTATTTTTGACTTTGGATTTTCTATTAAAGTTGAATTATGCTCACCTGTTGAAATGGTGGATGGAAGGGGGACATTGGGAAGGAAATATGAATTTCTATGGCTCGATCTGGGGCTTCTGAGTTTTCTAGATTGCCAATCACACATTATTTGGTGAGGAGACTTCTATTCAGTGTCCTTCTGCTCTGTACTCTAGTCCTTATTCAGATAGAGTTTCCACTTTCCATCCTGGAACTATGATGCAAAACTGGGTTATGAATGCAGGAGTTGCCAAAATTCTTCTACTTCTGCACCTAGTGAAAACACAGTTGTTTTGTGAAATATTTCTAACCTGGTGTTTTCCCCCCTTATCATTTTTAGGTGTTCCTCAGAGTTCACAAGCAGACCACTCTTTCCAACTTCCTAAGCTTTCCTGAGAAATCAATTACTATGATTTATTATTATTGCTGTTATTATGCTCATAATTTTGCTTAAGTATTTTTTGAAACTGTTTAGAGGACAGCTAGATGGTGCAATGGATAGAGCATGGTGATTAACATTCACTAGTTGTATGATTCTGAGTAAGTCAATTCTAATTGCCTCATCAAAACAAAAATGTTAAATAGAGGATTCAATTTGGAAAGCTCACCAAAAATGTCCAATTTTCTCTGTTATCTAACTCTGCCTCCACTTTATTTTTTTTTTCAATTAAACACAGAGAAGAGAGATTATCAATGTGAGTGGAGGTTCTGATGTTCTACTTTATTACATATACTACAAAAGATATGATTAATTAGTATTCAAGTAGAATTCACTTCTTTTTGATAGATTGAAGATGATGCCAGAAAGAGCTTTCCATATAGTCAATAAGCATTTGGTTTTAAGGATCTCTTCATTAGTTACTTTTAATTATCAATATTTTATCTCTTTTCCTAAATTGTTGCCTTTTTTTCCTAAACAGGCTTATTTGCTCAAAGGATAGTCAAGTGCCATTTCTTTTTTCATGCCATAGGGAGAGATGTCCCATTAGGGCTACCTGCTTCAAAATTTTCACAATTTTTCCTAATTATCTACATGCCTTATCTTTGATAAGACTTATTTCTGATTAAAATACATGAATAAACAAACAAATAAATAAATGTTCTCATACTAGACTAGTCAAAAAGTAAGTCTAAAATAAATACAGTATCCCAATTTTTTTTTTCCTTCTCCTTTTGCAACCTGACAAGGCAGCTGTGGGAACACTCAGGAATCTTTGTTTAGAATGAAATTCAAAATGATGAAGCTCCGGCCTTTGAAAACAAAATGTGTTATGTGGTCAATTAAAAAGGAAATGTTCACCATTCTGCTTGCTGTCTTAGATACATCAAGAATAAAAAGAATATGAGATAATTTAGAATGGTATAATCATCCGATAATCATTTTGTGCCACTGAATTTTAAATCAACACCTGGGTTAGGCATTGGGAGTAGAATATGCAGCCAAATACATTCAAGAAAGCAGTAGGGTTTGCTTTTAATATTCATAAAGTTCTCTTTAAAAAAATTATAGCTGTACAATATGTTCTCACACAGGTGGCACTTTAGGAAATAATGTCACATGATGGGAAATCAGCAGGTGCGTGATTATCCCTCTGCCAAGTAAGGTTGGACACAGGTATGATACTCACCTACTTTTTTTAATCATGGCAAAATATGTATGCAGATATAATCTAGGACCATAAAGATCTGTTTTAAAATTGGCAAGCAATAGAAGATATCTTCCCACAACATTTTAATTTGTATGAATCACTTGTTTATATTGTAGATTAACTTTGTAGTTGTGTTTCATTGATGACCCATATAGAACACAACACCCAGTACTAGGCTCTAAACTTGGTTAGACAGAGCCATCCTCCCACCAGACCTGCATAGGAAAAGTCTACTGATTGCCCAAGGACCAACTTGCTCATCCTGTTGAAATGTTATTGCCAAGGCAATTGATGGCATGATGCAGTAAATAAAGTGCTGTATTTGGAATCAGAAGACCTGAGTAATTCCACTTCCTACAGAAGGATGTTGGGTAAGTCATTGTATTTATTTAGGTCTCCATTTCCTCTTCTGAAAAATGAGGGAATTAGACTAAAAGAGGTCAAATGCCCCTTCTAGTTCTAAATCTATGAGCCTACATAAAATAAAAATAAAAAAGATTTTTACCATAGTGTTTGAAGTTTGTTCTCTTCAGGACAACAGATTCTATTTACACAAGACTCTATTTAGAAAAAATAAAAACCAGAAAAAAATAGCAAAAGACAGGGGAACCATAATCACAAAGGAAAGTTGTAACAGTGGATATGCTATAGCCCAACATAAATCTGCAGTGTTAATAGATATGGATTGTACAAAATTAAATTATTACATAATTGTCCTGTTTGAAGTTCAGTCATCATTTTTAATTAATGTATTCTATTTGTCATAGAACTTAGTTTCAATATCATTGTATATAAATTTTGACCAAGAAATTATAGCGTTATAGTCTATCTTTATGACTCTGATGAATAATATTCCTTTTCCCTTGGCTTTTATATTGCAATTGAAAATAAAGCATGTAGTCTCTAAAAATTTCACTTTCCTAATGAAAACTAAAGAGATGAAAATAGGACTTTTGAGTTAGGATGAAAAGAATTGAACTTGTATGTCTGTTAAGTATAAGAAAAATTGGAAGACATGTTCAGCTGTATAGAATCTTAATGTTCAGGGGGATATTAGAAGTTATTAATAGAGAATCTCTGATAAAATTCCCTAACATGTGGTTAGCTAGCTTTTGCATAAGTTTAACTTAGGATTTCTATAATCACATAAGTCCATTTAAAGATAACTGTAGTTATTAGGTAACTTTGCTTACATGAAGTCAAAATCCACCTCTTCAGAAATTATACTTTGTCTTGCTTTCTTCCCCTTAGATAAAAACAAAAGTAAAAATTATCTCTTTTCCTAATAAATGGAATGCTAAGAAAAGACAGTTGTGATATTTTTTTCTTTAGTTTCAGTGTTCATGGCCTGGCTTTTCTTAATATCTGGGTCATCCTTTAAACCAAAGTTACCTTATCAAAAAAAAAAATAATAAATCTATAGTAGTTGCTTTATAAGGTTGACATAGGGATTAAATGAAATAAGCATGTAAACATTTTTGTAAATCTTAAAGAATCATATTGAGATATCATAATGAATAAAGAACTGGACCTGGAGTCAGAAAGATATGAGTATAAATTCAATCCCAAAAACTTACTTGTTGCATGACCGTCTCTCTGCCTCATTTCTTCTGTAAAATGGAAATAACATAAAAGTACTTATGTTTTTTTAAGATAAAAATAAATAGTATTTGCAAAGCATTTCATAAACCTTAAAATACCATATAAATACTATTATTTCTAGTATTGCTTTTGCTTATAATCATATCTGCACCTATATTTAGCAGATATTAGGCTTTAGGTAGCCAGCCAGCATAGTAGAGAGAGTGCTGGTTCTGGAGTGAAGAAAACTCAACTTCCTGAATTTCAAATCTGGCCTGAGACACTCGCCAGTTGTCTGACCCTGGGTAAATTCGTTAATAATGTTTGCCTTAGGTTCCTCATTTCTAAAATGAGGTAGAAAATGAAATTGCTAACCAAACCAGTATCTTTTCCAAGAAAATCCCAAATGGAATCATGATGAGTTGGACACAACTAAAACAATTGAAGAACAATAATGTATTATTAGGTTACTGCTAAGTTCCTCTTAGTTCTAAATATGTATTCTCTTGTAGTATGCAATTCCTTCATTATTATGATGATCCTCTCCTGGGATGCTTCTGGTTTATCAATGTCCTTCCTAAAATGTGGCAGAACTCCACATACTAACTCAAATTTGGAACTAAGAAATATAGTTCTGGGCTTTAGGCTTCTGTCAAGTAGTTCTTAATATAAGTTCATATGGCTTCCAAATCATACTAATATAAATTTTATAGTCTTTTTTTGTCCCCAAGTTTTTTTTTCATGAATTATTGTCTGAAGCCAATTTTGCATTTATTATTCACATTTATTCCTATTCAATTTCATTTTATTAGAATCAGGCTTTTGTTCTACTCTGAGGAGATGATTTTAGTTCCTGCTTCTGTCATCCAGCATACTGACATATGAGTAATTCCTTGCAGCTTTGTGCCACATGCAACCTTGATGATCTGGCAACGTATGCCTTCATGCAAGTCATCAGTAAACATACAGAATGAAACATGATCAAGGACTGAGCCCTGTGGTATTCTACTTGATATCACCCTCCAGGACTACAATGACCCATTAATCACCACTTCAGGAGTTCTGCCACTTGGACAATTCTGAAAACACCAAATGGTACATTGATAAAGTTCACATCTTTTTTTATCCTGTCCAGAAGGATATCATTAGAGACTTTTCTTGCTTTTTGATCCAGTTGTTTTATGTCTATGGCATTTCCCTTGTGATCTAATGTACTTGTCAGAAAAAGAGGGGAAAGGGTTGGGGAGAGTAAGAAAGGTAATCTGGCATGTCTTGTTCTTGACATTTC
Source organism: Antechinus flavipes (assembly GCF_016432865.1). Taxonomy (NCBI): domain Eukaryota; kingdom Metazoa; phylum Chordata; class Mammalia; order Dasyuromorphia; family Dasyuridae; genus Antechinus; species Antechinus flavipes. The sequence goes on from NC_067400.1 coordinate 160,769,403, forward strand.
AATGTGGGCCATTCTTGTCTACTGTTTCCCTTTCTAAATGTTCAAGAATTATCTTTTAAATACTGAATGTGGGTAAGGAATTATAAAATATTTCCAGGATTATTATTTAATCAGTTCAATTTTTTTTTTAATTTTGGATTCTATTTGCCCATATCAAAATAAGAATATTGATATATGGATAATTATAAACTGTTTTTAGTCCTCACAAAGAAATTTAACTTTAAGGAGAATAACAATAGATCTAATTTACCATAAAATTAACTTTCTAATTTGTAAAGTATATTTCTCATAAGAATAAAAAGTATTAGTTTTAGTATTCCCACTTTACAGATAATAAAACTGAGCTTTAGAAAGATTAAGCCCATCCTATTCTCTCAAACTGCCCACCTTTCAGGATAAATTTAGGATTATAAATTTAGAGTAATAAGTATTCTTAGAGGACATATATTCGAACCCCTCAATTTGTAGTTGAGGAAACTGAAGGCAAGAGCAGTTAAGTGACAGATTCCTGAAATATTGACCTGAGCATATTATAGGAAAATATATTTATTTTAAAATATTTATGAGAAGCTTCCCTGAAGGAAAGAGTAAAGGTCAGTTCATCATAATTTTATGATTATACTATTATAATTGGATCAAAGAAAATTTACAATGTTTATATAGTAAGACTATCATTTTTTTTTTTTTATCATGTTAAATAGAGGCTTTTAGATGGAAGAACACAGCCACTCTCGATGAGGTTGGTTCAAGCTGCTTCATCCAAAATGGACATTTGTTGCCCTAAATGTAATGTACTATCTCTCTTCTGCTTTCAGGAAAATTACTGGGGTTCACAGGATCAATTGTATAATTTGAAGAAAGGATTGTTATAAAGTCTCCTCATTTGGTTAAAACCCAGTCATTTAGTCACTAAACAAGGTCTCCTTTGATTATCACACATAGATGATTCTTTGTTGTTTCTTTTATCCTTTAGTCCATTATCTCTTACAGTATTTCCTATAGAATAGGAGAGAACCTGAGAGAGGCATTTAATTCCTTCTTAAATCCAATCCAGAGTATTAATGCAAGCGCCTTATGGACTACAAGCTCAATATCACTTAGCAGCATATCATGCTAGCCAAAAATGTTAATGTAATCTTAAATTCCATTAAGATAAAACTTTAGTCCAGTAATAAGGAGATAAAAATATAATTTTATTCTGTTCTTGTTTAATAACATATGTGAATTCTGTACTGTTCTGAGCAATTCATTTTGGGTAGGTGTTTTTAAGCTGAAAAACCTGTGGGAGAACAACTGGAGTGATGCAGGGATTTGAGTTTTTTACATGTGAAGGCTGATTGAAAGAACTGGGGATATTAAAGAAACTGGAACAGGATAAAATTCACAGCAGACATGATAACTTTCTTTGAATATTTGAAAGACTATATAAACCTGTCATAAAGAAAAAAAGAAGAAAAACTTGATGATTAAATAGGTATTCAAAAATATGAAAGGCTGGCTCAAGAATTATTGGATTCTCTTTGATTTGAAGTCTTTAATCAAAGGCTAAGTGACATTTTGCCCTATATATTGTAGAATATGTTATTTTTCAGTATTTAGGTTGGACTTCATGGCTTCTAGTTCTGAAACTCTGAGACTCTATAAACCTATATCCTATTATCATATGTAAGCATTAGAATCATCAGTCACATTTAAATCTTCATTATTTTAATTGGATATGCCAATTCCTCTCCCTTTTTCTCCTCTTTGTGTCATTTACTCTTTATTAGAATGGAATTTCCCAGAGGGCAGAAACTATATTATTTGTTTACATTTACAGGTATAACTTTGCACATTGCCTAGCTTTTTAATAAATGTTCTGTCTATTTGTCATTCATCATTCAGCAAAGAGTTTCAGTCTTCATAAAATATATATTTTGCTTGAATACAGATGCTCATAATCAGAATTTCATTATTACAAATCATTATTCTGATAGGGGGGAAATGTACTTGTTATGGTTATCCCTGCATAGCAACCAACAGATTTTTTTTTTTTCTGAGGCATTTGGGGTTAAGTGACTTGTCCAGGGTCACACAGCTGGGAAGTGTTAAGTGTCTCAGGCCAGATTTGAACTCAGGTTCTCCCAACTTCAGAATTGATGCTCTATCCACTGTGCCACTTAGCTGCCCCCAATAAAACTTTTTTTCTGCCCATTTTTTTTTCTTAATATTAATCATGTTTGGAATAAAGTTTTTGGCTATTTATTTAACTTTGCCTTTTCAAAGTGTCAGAATGGCCTTAGAACAAACCATAATCTTAGTCATTTTATATCATTTCATCTAATATTGTAAGAGATAATAAAAGCACTTAGCATAGTGCTTGCCACATAATAGATGGTTCATAAATGCTTAAATCCTCTTTTTCATCTGAGCATATATCCCAAAACTCATTATGAGGAGTTTCTCCTATTACTAGCTCTCTCTACAACAGATATTTAGACTTCTCCATTACTAAGTCATTGCAATTAAAAATCATATAAAAATCAATAATTTTTTTTTGGAAATTATATAAATGCAAATAAAGAGAGATGTAATTCATTTGTTTTATGGTTATAACTTAATGGTCTTAATTTGTTATTAAGACTTTGTAAGTTTAATTTCTCCTTTCATATGTTTTATGTTTAGGAGAACGGTTTTGATCTTCTACCTCAGAAAGAAAGAAGGAAAAAAAAGAAGCAAAGAAAGAAGACAGAAAAACAAAAGCAAACATATCACAGGTGGTTAATTTACTTCCTAAGTATTTTCATCTATTAGGAATGATAATTATAAAGAGTTGAAAAAAGATGGCACCTGATCCTTAAGTAACCTCTTGTAACTAAATTGGAGATCCCATATGTAAATTAAAGTGAAAGAAAATATAAAGGAGAATTGGACACATGGGCACTAGAAAATTATATTCATATGTCTTGGAAATAAAACAGAGGATCCCTTTAAGAATAAATGTGTCTTCTTTGTATCTGTTTGACCTCAGAAGGTTAAGACTAAGTATGGAACATGAAGCCTTTTATTTACATAGGCCAACCATAGCACTTCCCCATCTTTCTTTAGCTATAATCTTAATCTTGCCCTAAAGGAACAATTTGGTTATATAAAAACAGGTAATTGCATTTTGTTTTACTCTGGGGATCATCAATTTAGTAACCAATCTATTTTACTTGGTAATTCTGGCCTCCATAACTTTGAAGCAGACCCTAACTGATAGGCCTGAGAGATTTGTGTTGGGGTAGGCAGGTAATGGAGTCAAATTTCTGTTATTTCCTTTTAGAGGATTAAGAAATAGTGGAAAATAAACCGACTCTATTCCTTTATTGTTAGTAAGGATAAAACATAAGTCTTCCTTTCTCAGTTTCTACAGGATCTTGAAATCTTTATTGTTGGCATTCATTGAAGAAGTAATTCAATTCCATAATATTCAGAGTCACTGAGTTTGATATTCAGAAAGAAAAAGCAAACAAACAAGTAGACAATTTACATTAGAACAGTCAAAAGAAGGATCCCCAAGAATATTTAGAATCAAAATTAAGAGCCTAAAAATGGGAAAAAAATAGTGTAATACATTGAATTTTTTAATGCTAATTGTTGATCGGTGTGTGTGTGTGTGTGTGTGTGTGTGTTACATTTATATTTAGTCAATCAAAACTAGGAAAGTTATATCTTCAATTTTTAAGAAAGTTTTAGAAACATTAAAAAGTTACTCTCATTTAAACTTAATGGTCTCATTTTAGTTAGGTCCTGAAAAGAAAATTAGTTAGTAAAAAAGACACATTTGAGTAATTTTTATCCTTGATGAAAATTACTGTGAATGAAATAAAATCAAGTTGCTAAATTCATAGAATAAAAATTCACCCCATTTTCTAAACTTGAATTTAAACAGGATGAAAATAAAGTATTTGGGGAAAAAAACCACCTAATAAAATCATTTTTTTAAAAAAAAGTATAAGACATGTTTTTTCTCCTTTAAAGGGTTATAGGCATAAATAGAAAAATAAAACATTTAATGTTAGGAAAATAGATTCAAAAATGAAACTTTTTTTGTAAAATAAGTGACAATTTTCTTCAGATAAGATCCATTCCATTTTAATCAACATAAAATAAAATGAATAAAGGCACTTAGGAAGATATTTCATAAAGGAAAGAATATTGAGAAATAAGGATTACACTGTGTCCTACAGATACTTCTGTAATATCTGATTCAGGTTTTTGAGCTTGAAGGAAATTGGTGTGCTATTTAGATATGTCAGCAAAATAAGTCTGGGAAAAATGAGTACTATGCCATGCATTTTCACTATACCACATGAGAGTAAGACAATGGGCCTAATGAAAGTGCATTGAAAAGAACCTGAATGTATTCTACCTCCCTTTTCTAGTCTGGTCTTATTTACATTGCATAAATAATTGTGTTCATAAAAGGTCATTGCAATGATTTGCTGTTAGAAAAAAATCAGTTAATTCAAAATTTAAGAAAGGTGGTTCAAGGGCTTATATTTCTGCCTACAGAGTACAGTTATACCTAATAGAGATTAAAGATTTTTTAAAAATATTTTTTAGAGGGTGTCCTATAATGAGTGTTTAATTTGGATCTTCTTAAGGAATTGGTTTCACTGACTGGAGTTCCCAACAAGATGATTTAATTGACTAAAACTCTGTAATCTATGAATTTTTGTAGGAGGAGTTATTCATTTCCAGGGGCCTCTCTGAGCAGACAGATGAAGTTAAGCTCTTTCTGAACATCAGCTTTTCATTGCAACTTTCTTCTGTAGGGTAAACCAGAAAAAAATAGGCTTTCTATTCCCAGGAACAATTAATGATCCCTTTTGGCAAAAGTGCATGGCTAGGTGAATTAAATTCTAACCCACAGAATCAAAGGAAGATTTCATGAACCTCAGGGATTTATCTAAAGTCGTGCCTAAATTTAAGAAATGATAACAGCTAATGATGAGATTAGATTCAGGGAACCAAAATGATGAGATTAAGATTCCTGGTGGTCAGGAAGTTGGATGATGGAGTTAGTAGCAGGTTTGGCGGTTCAGGGAACCAAATGAAGAGGTCTGGCTCCCTTAAATCCCCCTAGGATTTGGCATAAGGCAGGGAGTTGTGGGAACCCTCTTCTGGTGGCACAGAGGTCCTTTATAAAGGAATTTACAAACCTGAAAAGCTAGATTAATAAAAAGAAGTTTATTATTGGCATTGGGATAGCCTTTGCTATGCATGAATAAAAAGACTGAATTCCTTAATGTCAAGGTCCTGTCAGAGAAGTAAAGTCTCTGGTAGTGAAATGCCAACAAAGAGATATAAAGTCTTATTAGGGAAATAGGTGAGAAAAACAAAGAGAGGGTAATTCTGAAAGAGACTATCATATCAGGGGGCAGAGGTTTGCTGCTATGGCAGGAAGAGAGAGGCATATTAGGTCCTCTGCAAGGACTGAGCCCCAAGTTGGGTCTTTTTATCTACAATTGGGGGCAGTTCTTATGGGGCTAGGTACAGCTTGAACTAAATTAAATAGAAAATCATAGAACTGAATGGGAGTCTCTTCAATTCAATAGGGTTGGAATTCTCCAGGTCAGGACTCAACCAGCCCCACCTAGGTAATAGAATGAAGCGGTTTGTCTTGCTTGCCTTGGGTGGGGTCTTTACAGAGGCAGGATTCAAGAAGACTTTCTCCTTAAAGGAGTTTTAAAGAGTTTCAGGGCTGGAATAGGGATTTAAGAGGTTTTACAGCACATACTGTGTTTCCCCGATAATAAGACACTGTTTTATTATTTTTTTGGACAGAAAAACACCAGAGGGCTTATTTTCAGGGGAGGGCTTATTTTAATGAACATTGACAACAATTTTAATAAACAGGTAAATGTGAACAAAAAAAAGTACCTTTATTCAATAATAATCATGTCATCTTCTTCATCAACATCGTCATAAGTGTCCATACCCTGAATTCCGACCTGGATGTCTTGCGTCTCTATTTCCTTCAGAAGAAGTGGACCCAATCTGTCTTGTCCAGCAATATAGCTCTCTTTAAATGAACATGTCTTGTCCAGGTAACCTGCTTGTAGTGCCTTGGCGACACAGCTGTCAGTAATTTTATCCCATGACTTCTTCACCCAAGTCACGATTTCTTGCAGACAGGGCTTTACAAAGTTTCCACGCTGATTTCTTTCCATTCTATTTTCAATGTAGTCATTGACTTCCATGTGCAAATGGTCCTTGAATGGCTTGTTTATTGCAATATCAAGGGTGTGGAGATAGGCAGTCATTCCTGCAGGAATCATTACTTGATCTATTCTTCTCTCTGCAAGGAAGTTCTTCATTTCTTTAGCGCGGTGAGTGCTTGCTGAATTCCAGATTATCAGACTTCTTTGGTTACCTCGCATAACAAGTGGAGCATTAAATCCCACTTTCTTATAACGGCTTGTGTACACCAGGCTTTTTCGGTTTCAAGAACGTAAATGCCTGATACACGGTCAATCTTATCTTTCTTGCCCTTACTGATGATTAGAGGTGTGGCTTTCTTTCCATCCAAACGAATTGCCAAAACACAGGTGACCTGTGCAGACAGAATAATAAAATTATGACCATCAGTCCTTCTTTTCACTCCATCATCCCCCTCAATAATGTTTTAACCCCATCATGCTCCCTGAGTGCTCCTTCTATCCTCCATGTTGCCCCCTGAGTTCTTCTTTTATCCTCCATCATGCCCCCTGAAGTCTTCTTTTATCCTCCATCATGCCCCCTCACTCCCGCTTACATACCAGGTTTTTATGTTGTCCTGCCTCAGCTCTCCTCAGTAGCACTGCTCTCAATGGCGCCAGCAAGCAAATCACTGGGGAAGAACAGGATGACACACTCACTGCTGCAGCTCTGATTGGATGCAGCTCGGAGCACGGTGTGTGTCTCACCCCGGGGGGGGGGGGGAGTGGGGAGGAGGTAGGGGGTGGGAAGTGGGGGGATGGTGCATACAGAGGGTACCATAATGTAGCGTGTAGTGCAGGGGATCACCTTCACTACAGTAGCAATCTCAATAGGACTTATTTTCGGGGGAGGGCTTATTTTAGAGGAATCTTACACAGTAAGGGGAGGTCTTATTTTTGGGGAAACACAGTAGTAGAAGAAGATATCTCTCTAAAAATTTATAATGCAGAAGGATTGTTTATCTGAATTAGTGCAACTTTTTTCCATACCAAAAACATCCAAGCATTGGGGAAAATCAAAAGTTAGAACAAAAACAATTAAGAAAAATTCTTAGGTAGATGTAGATAGAAAGAGAGATAGAGAAACAGATAGATGTGACAGATTTGTGAATGAGTTCTCACCTCCTTTGTAAGGAAAAATCTTTGGCCTGTTGCTGCTCTTCTCCTCCTGCCCCCCTAATAATGAGAAAAATCTTATGAGTAACAAGTATCATACATCTTTTGTTCATTATAATACACCAAGTATCAGAGAGGTATCTAAATAGAAACTATCCTAGTTGTTTTATATTCAGTCAATTAGAGAATGATATCAAAGGTCTCAATCTTTAGTCCTGTGTGGGTCAGAAACCATTAATAAAACAATTGGATAGATCTCTAGAAGCACATCTATTGAAATGATCATATGGTTTTTGCTAATTTGGTTATTGATATAGTCAATTATGCTAATAGTTTTCCTAATCTTCAACCAGCCCTGCATTCCTGATATAAATCCTACTTGGTCATAGTGTATTATCCTCGGAATGACTTTCCGTAATCTTTTTCCTAATATTTTATTTAAGATTTTAGCATCAATATTCATTAGGGAGATTGGTTTATAATTTTCTTTCTGTTTTCAACTTACCTGGTTTAGGTATCAGTGCCATGTCTGTGTCATAAAATGAATTTGGTAGGACTCCTTCAATCTATTTTTTCAAATAGTTTATATAGCAGTAGAGTTAATTGATTTTCCTTTTTCCTTTTTAAATCAAATTTACTAAGGGTTTATCTATTTTGTTGATTTTTTCATAGAACCAACTCTTAATTTTATTAATTAATTCAATAGTTTTTTTTTTTTTTTACTTTTAATGTTATTAATCTCTCCTTTTATTTTTAGAAATTCAAATTTAGTGTTTGACTGGGGATTTTTAATTTGTTCTTTTTTTAGCATTTTTAGTTGCAAGCCCAATTCATTGACCTTCTCTGTCTCTATTTTATGCAAGCAGGCTTGTAGAGATATAAAATTTCCCCTTATTACCACTTTGGCTGCATCCCACACATTTTGGTATGATGTCTCATTATTGTCATTTTCTTGGGTGAAGTTATTAATTATTCCTATGATGTGCTGTTTCACCCAATCATTCTTTAGTATAAGATTATTTAGTTTCCAATTTTTTTTGGTCTATTTTCCCCTGGCTTTTTATTGAATGTAATTTTCATTGCATCATGGTCTGAAAAGGATGCAATTACTATTTCTGCCTTACTGCATTTGAGTTTGAGGTTTTTGTGTCCTAATATATGGTCAATTTTTGTATAAGTTCCATGAATTGCTGAGAAGAAAGTGTACTCTTTTCCTTCGCCATTACGTTTTCTCCAGAGATCTATCATGTCTAACTTTTCTAGTATTCTATTTACTTCTTTGACTTCTTTCTTATTTATTTTGTGGTTTGATTTATCTAATTCTGATAGTGCAAGGTTGAGATCTCCCACTATTATAGTTTTGCTGTCTATTTCTTCTTGCAGCTCTCTTAATTTCCCTTTTAAGAATTTGGATGCTACACCACTTGGTGCATATATGTTTAATATTGATATTGCTTCATTATCTATGCTACCCTTTAACAAGATACAGTGCCCTTCCTTATCTCTTTTAATTAGATCGGTTTTTACTTTTGCTTGATCTGAGATCAGGATGACTACACCTGTTTTTTTTACTTCACCTGAAGCATAGTAGGTTCTGCTCCAACCTTTTACTTTACTCTTTATGTATCACCCTGCTTTAAGTGTGTTTCCTGTAAACAACATATTGTAAGATTCTGGCTTTTAATCCAGTCTGCTGCTTCCTCTTTATGGGGGAGTTTACACCCATACACATTTATGGTTAAAAATGACCAATTCTGTATTACTTGCCATCTTGTTAACCCCTGCTTATGCTTTTCTCCTTTCCTTTCCACTTATCCCCCTTCCCCAGTATTAAACTTCTGAGTACCACTTGCCTCTCACAGCCCTCCTTTCTAGTATTCCTCCCCTTATGTTAGACTTCCTTCCCCTATCTTACTCCTTTTCCTCACAATTTCTGTATTCCCTTCTGCTTAGTTTACTTCTTTCCTTTTCACTTTTTCCTTCCCACTTTTCAATGAGGTGGGAGAAGTTTCACCATAAATCAAATGTGTCTAATATTTTTCTCTTTAAGCCAATTCTGATGGCATTAAAGCTACACACTATGTTCATCCCCCTCCATTCTTTCTCTCAGATATAATAGGTTTCCTTTGCCTCTTTGTGAGCTGTAGTACCCCCACTTTACCCTTTTCCCAGTACAATTTCTTTTCCACCTCTAGTTTCTATAACTAAGTGTACATGTGTTCTTTATATATCTTTATGGCAGAAATATAGTTCTCAAGATTTCTTTTTACCTTTTTAGGTTACTCTTGAGTTCTATATTTGTAGATCAAACTTTTTGGTTGGTTCTGGTTTTTTCATTAAAAATAGATGAAATTCACTTATTTTGTTGAATGTCCATTTTTTTCCCTGGAAAAAGATGCTCATTTTGTCTGGGTAAGTTATTTTTGGCTGCATACCAAGTTCCTTAGCCTTTTGGAATATCATATTCCAGGCCTTTCGATCCTTTAATGTGGATATTGCTAGATCCTGATTAATCCTTATTGTGACTCCTCTATAATTGAATTGATTTTTTTCTAGCAGCTCGCAATATTGTTTCCTTCATCTGATAGTTCTGGAATTTGGACACTATATTTCTTGGAGTTTTGATTTTAGGATCTCTTTCAGTAGGTAATTGATGAATTCTTTCAATGTCTATTTTACCCTCTATAATAATATCTGGGCAGTTCTCTTTGATAATTTCCTGGAAAATAATTTTCATCATATTTTTCAGGAAGTCCAATAATTCTCAGATTGTCTCTCCTAGATCTATTTTCCAGGTCTGTTGTTTTCCCAAGAAGACATTTGTATTTGACATTTACTTAATGTCAATAATTTGACATTATTTCCCAGTGTTTCATTTTTTTGGTTTTGCTTGACTGATTCTTGGTATCTCCTCGAGTCATTCATTTCCATCTGTTCAATTCTGATTTTTAAAAGTTATTTTCTTCACTCATTTTTTTATATCTTTTTCTAATTGTCCAATTGAGCTTTTAAGTGAGTTGTTTTGTCCTATGGAATTTTTTTCCATTTTGCCAATTTTATTATTTAAAGAGTTATTTTACTTTTTCCAACTCACTAATTCTGTTTTTCAAGGATTTTATTTCTTTATCCAGTCTATGTTTAAATGAGTGGGATGACTTATCCAGACTCTCTTGCCAAGCTTCTCTTTCCTTTTCCCAGTTTTCTTCTGGCTCTCTTGTGAGAACCTTTTAAATTTCTTCTATGAGAGTCTTGTGTGTTGAGAACCAGATCATATCCCCCTTTGGGGATTCATCTGGAGACAATCTGTTTTTAGTCTCCTCAGGGTTTGAAGTCTGCTCTCTATCCATATAGAAGCTATCAATAGAGTTTGTTTTAATTTTTTGTTCATTTTGTCAAAGAAGAATCAAAGAAAACAAACTATCAAGAAAAACAAATGCAGTCTGCTTCTTTTGCAGGGAGGAGGTTTGTGGGGGGTTGCATGATATTACCGAGCTTCCTCTACAGAGTGCAAGAGGCAGCAGCGAGGCACTAGGACAGCAATGGCTGTGCTGCATCTGCACTCTGAGATTCTAAGACTGTAAGAGTGTGCTGAGACACTTCGAGTGGATGTGGCCAGGTCCTGAGAGACACTAGCTTTTCAGGGTTATAGTCTTTACCCTCTGTGTTTTTAGCTTCTCTGCTTGTCTACTGGCTTGCTGCCGCAGCAAAGCTCTCTCCGCAGAAACAGCTGAGATTGCACTCCACCCAGCTCCGGTCCATTTAGCTGTGAGCTGTGTGCCTTTCTCTATCTGCTGGGCTGTTGCTGCCTGCCTTCAGTTTCTGCCCAATCTAGCCGTCCCTACCCATGAGCAAAAACAGACCTTTTCTGGCAAATTTTGAGGAGATCTTCTCTTAGTAATTATTTGTGGGTTTTTTTTTTTCAGTCAAGCACTAATTCTGAGGCTTGTCTTGAAATAAATTATTCTGAGAGAAAAGACAGAGCTTAAGTAGATGTGTGTGTCCTCTCCACCATCCTGTAATTTTCTTTAATGAATTTATTGATTGTTTCTCTGACTTGTTCTCTGACCCACCCATTCTTTAGGATTGAGGCATTTTTTTCAGGATTAAGATGTAGATATATTTTAAAATCTAAACTTCAAAAGGCCTTTATTGAGTGTATTTTCTTTTCATTATGGTCAGAAAAAAAATCCCATACAATTATTATTTCTACTTTCCTAAGTTGTTTGTGAGGATCATCACTGTTTGTGAAGGAGTCATTCACAGCTGAGAAATAAATATATTCCTTTTTATATCCCATATTTTTCAGAAATCTATCATACCTAACTTTTATAAAATTGTATTCATTTCTTTAACATTTTTTATATGGGCTAGCTTTATTTAGCTTTGAAAGGGATAAATTGAGGTCTCCACAATTGCAGTTTCATTTTTCTCCCCTTACTCATTTAACATTTTCTTTTAAGAATGTATATGCTATATCATTTCATGCATTTTTATTCATGAATATATATGCATGCATACATATATATGTTTAATGTTATGATAATTCATTGTCTATGTTACATTTTAGCATAAAAGTTTATATTTTTTAATTGTTTTTATTTTTCCTTTTGTTTTATATCATAACATGATTGCCATTTCCCTACCTTTTCACTTCAATTATAGTATATTGTATTCTGAACTAGCTCCTAATTAAACTCTATGTCTTTCTTTCTATTTCAAATACATTTCTTGTAAACAACCTATTATCAGAGAATGATTTCTAAATCATTCTGTTATCCTCTTCTGTTTTATGAGAGTTCATCCCATTTACATAGAGTTAAGATTGCTAATTGTGTATTTCTCTTCATGATATTTTCTTACATTTATTCTTTCTTTTTAAACCTTTTATCTCCTCAAGAATCCATTTTATCCTGGAATAAAGTTTGGCCACTCTCTATTCTCCCCAGACCTACTACTCCCCTCTGTCTACCCCATTTAAATGAAATAATTTTCTAAATTTTTCCTCTCTTTCTCCCAACTCCTTCTTCCCCACTACATTCCTTTTTCCTATCCTTTCATTAGTGTTTTGTGTTCACTGAAATACATTATAATAACACCTAGGCTTCTTTCCTAATTTGGTTGCCTCAAAGATCCCTTGTAATGATACTATTCTGAGCAGTTTACAAGTCTACATGTTTCCCTATTCATGTCTCTCTTGAGTTTTGTGTTTGAGTATCAAAATGTCAATTTTTCTTCATTGAGGTTTTCCCTAGAAATACTTGCAATTTCTTTATTTCATTAAATTTCCATCACTCCTATCCCCTATGCTCCATGAGATAATATTGACTTCTGTTGGGTAGCTAATTCTTTTTCATAATCCTAGGTATTTGGTTTTTAGTATATCTTTAGATTATTTTTTACTAGAAAAAAAGTCCTTTCTTTGCTGCATTTCTTACCTAACATTAATTACTGAGTGGCCTTGCCTCAGGCAAACTGAGACTTGTTAAAGACCTTAGCTTAAAAAAGTCCAAGGTTTTCTGCTGCATCCAGGGCCATCTTCCATCTCCCTACTCTATATTTGCCATTGTATCCAGATAGCACTGGAGGAGAAAGGGAAGCCAGCGACTTTGCAAAACCCATCCTCACTAAATACACAACATTACACAACATTTCCTCACTTCCTTAATGCTATGGTTCTCTTCAAGAATGAAAGATAAACAACAATTTCTGTGAGCACAGCTGCCCTACTAAGAACCCAACTGTGTGTGTGTGTGTGTGTGTGTGTGTGTGTGTGTGTCTGTCTGTCTGTCTCTTTTTGTCTCCCTTCCTCCTTCCTTCCTTCCTTCCTCCCTTTCTTCCTTCTTTCTTTCCTTCCTTCCTTTTTTCCTTCTCTCTCTCTCTCTCTCTCTTTCTCTCTCTCTCTCTCTCTCTCTCTCTCTCTCTCTGTTTGTCTCTCACCCTTCCTTCTTTCCTCAGGTATTTTACCTGAGGGTACTCTGTCCAAAGAATTTTATTTTTTATTTTTTCTAAACATGGAAACCTCCCACATTGTCTTGTAGTTTACTGGCTAGATTTCTGTCTTAAATTCCATGTCTTACTCTGGCTCTCATCTAGTGGCTTATTGTTGGCCACTCCTCAATTGGCCAATGTTTGGATCCTGATTGACTCAGAGTGATTATAAATAGGAATTGTTTTTGTTTTGGCCAAATGGTCTTCATCGCCTACATTGGATTTTTTTTTTTTTTTAACTAAAACAGACTATTTTTTTTAACCTGAATTCTTGCCTTAATACCTGAATGGGAATTGCTTTAGTCAAACTGAGACCTTTTTAAGACATGATGTTAATCACAAGGTCTCTCACTGTATCCGGGGCCTTATCTAAATGTCTTGATTTATATCTTGCCATTGGGTCCAGATGACTCTCCAGGAGAAAGTGAAACTAGTGACTTTGAACAACCAACTTCACTTAAATGTAATTTTTTCACCTCTCTGATGTCATATTTTTATTTGAGAATGAAAAACAAGTGGAGTTCCAGGGGTAGAGCCAAAATGGCAGAGTAAAGTCAAGAAGCTGCTCGAGCTTTCCCAGTTTCCCTCTAAAACCACATGAAGTCAGGCCTCTGAACAGAGTTTGAAAAAGGAAAGAAAAAATTGTCTGAAGAAAACAATTACTTAAATAGTGGAATAAAACAAATGGAAAAAGAGATACAAAAGATAACTGAAGAAAAGCACACACTAAAAACTAGAACAGGAAATTTGGAAGCTAATAAAGGAAGATGCTATAAAGTAGGAGAACAAGGCATAATTTACTTGTCATATCTTTGAAGAAGGGAGAAATTTATGACCAAAGAAGGACTAGAGAATATTATGAGAGGCAAAATCTACAACTTTGATTCAATTAAAAAGTTTTTACACAAACAAAACCAATGGAAACAAAATTAAAAGGGAGGTACAAAGCTTGGGAAAATATTTTTATAGCCAATGTTTCTGATGAAAGTCTCATTTATAAAATATATTAGGAACTGTGTCAAATTTATAAGAATACAAGTCATTCCTTTATTGAGAAATGGTCAAAGAATATGAACAGACAATTTTCAGGTGACAAAATTAAAGCCATTTATAGTTATATGAAAAAAAATGCTCTAAATCACTATTGATTAGAGAAAGGCAAATTAAAACAACTCTGAGGTACCACCCCACACTTCTCAGGTTGGGTAAGATGACAAGAAAAAATAATGACACATGTTGGAGTAAATGTGGGAAAATTGTGACTCTAATGCATTGTTGATAGAGTTTTGCTTTTCATTCTGGAGAGCAATTTGGAACTATGTCCAAAGAGCTGTAAAATTGTATATCCTTTGACCAAACAGGATCATTACTGGATCTGTATCACAAGAAAATCATGAAGAAAGGAAAAGGACCAATGTGGTAACCGCATATTTAAAATCAGCCAGAGTCAGGAATTCAGGTTAAGGGGAAAATCTTCAATCTTTATTCTCCGTAGAGGTGAAGAAGGATTGCAATAGCAATATGGGCAGCTGCTATGGGAAACCAGCTAGCAGGGGTGAAGGGGGATTGCAGGTGAAAAGAGGGATTGGAGGTGAAGGGCGGTCACTATAGCAATGTGAGCAGCTGTGTCAAGAAACCAGCCAGCGGTCTCTCTTTCTGCTTCCCTTTCCACTCCCTTGCCTCCACCCACCAAAAACGTCATTTCCTACACAACACATCAGGACTTGCACAAAGATGGGTGGGGGCCATTTTTTCTTCAAGCATATATATTAATAGAGTATGGTCCAATTACTATTTAGCCTCATGTGCTTGGGACCTCAGTGTATCAACTCAAGCCTCAGTCCATTACAGACCAACATATTCAATAATGTTTGTAATCTTTTTTGTGATAACAAAGAACTGGAAAAGTTGGGGAACAGCTGAACAAGTTGTGGTATATGTAGATAAAAAATGATGAACAAGTTGATTATAGAAAGGCCTGGAAAGATTTACATGCACTACTGCTGAGTGAAATAAGCAAAAACAGGAATACATTGTACACAATAACAGCAAGAATGTGTGATGATCATCTATGAAGGTTCTCCTCAGTGGTTCAGTGATGTAAAGCAATCCCAATAGACTTGAAACAGAAAATATCACCTGCATCCAGAAAAAGAACTAAGGAGACTGAATGTAAATCTGCACATGCTTCACTTCTTTTTTTCTGTTTTTTGGTCTCTCTCATGTTTTTTTCCCCTTTTCTCTGATTTTTATTTCCCACCTTGACTCATAAAACAATGTATACAAAAAATAAATGAAATTACTACCATAAAAAAGAGAATGAAGGACAAATAACAAAAACTCATGGTAACACTTCATCATCCTGATTGGACTTCTACAACATTTGAATTCTTTATGACTATTTGCAGTATTTGTCTTTGATCAGGGAGTTCTGAATTTTAGCTAAAGTATTATTGGGAGTTTTCATTTTGCGGATTAATTCATTAGGTAACTTGTGGATTCTTTCAATTTCCTCTGGTTCTAATATGTTGGGAAATTATCCTTATAATTTCTTAAAATTTAATACTCTTTTATTTGCTTGTTTATGACTTTCAGGTAGCTCAATGATTCTTAAATTATCTCTCTTTAAGTCAGTTTAGTTTTTTTTTTTTTTCTTACTGAAGTATTTCATATTTTTTTTCTATTTTTTCAATCTTTTGATTATATTATTTCATGATATAAAATAATGTTATTTAGTCTATCATAAGACTTTAAACCTTCTCCACGATTTGGAGAATTCTATTTTTTAAGGAATTATTTTATTTTATTTTATTTTTTTAACCAAGCATTTAAATCTTTTTTCCCACCATTTTGTATACCTCTCATTTCTTTTTCCATTTTTTTCTACCCATCTAATTTGGTTTTTGGATTATTTTAAATTCTTTTTTTTTTCTTTATTCATCTCTCTTAGGGATTCTTATCAGCCCTATCCAATGTACATTTTTCTTTGATATTCAATTATTAAATGTTGTTGAATCACTGTCTTTTTCTGTGTCTGTATCATGAGTCTCCCTATCACTATAGTAACTCTTTATTGTGGCATTGTTTTTTGTTTGCTAGCTTATTCTTCCAATGTAGCTTTTTTTAAAAAATAATACGTTTTTATTTTCAAAATATATGCAAAAATAGTTTTTAATATTCACCCTTGTAAAATCTTGTGTTTTACATTTTTCTTCCTCCATCTTTACCTTTCCCTTCCCCTAGACAAGCAATTAATCCAATATTGATTAAACATGTACAATTTTATATCCCTATTTCCATATTTATCATGCTGCACAAGAAAAATCAGATTAAAGGCAGAAAAAATGTGAAAGAAAAACAACAAGCAAGAAAACAACAACAAAAACGGTGAAAATACTAGGTTGTGATTCACATTCAGTCCCCATAATCCTCTCTTTGGATGCAGATGGTGCTTGAATCACCTTAATGTTGAAAGGAGCCAAATCCATCTTGTTGGTCATCACATAATCTTGCTGATGCTGTACACAATGATCTCTTGGTTCCACTCATTTCACTTAGCTTCAGTTCATGTAAGTCTCTCCAGACCTTTCTGAAATCATCCTGTTGATCTCTTTTTATAGAACAATAACAATCCAACACATTCATATACCATAATTTATTCACTTGTTTTCCCACTGATGGACATACACTCAGTTTCCGTTCCTTGCCACTACAAAAAGGACTGCTACAACATGATTGAACATGTGAGTTCTTTTCCCTTTTTGGATACAGATACAGAAGAGACATGGTTGGGTTAAAGGGTCCCTACAATTTGATAGCCTTTTGTATATAGTTCAAAATTTCTCTAGGGAATGATTAGATCACTTCATAATTTCACCAACAATGTATTAGTGTCTTAGTTTTCCTACATATCTTCCAACATTTATCTTTATCTTTTCCTGTCATGTAAGCCAATTTGAGAGGTGTGAGGTGATACCTCAGAATTTTCTTATTTTGCATTTCTCTAATCAACAGTGATTCACAGCATTTTTCATATGACTAGAAATGGTTTTAATTTCTTCATCTGAAAATTGTCTGTTCATATCCTTTGACCATTTATTAAATAGAGAATGGCTTGTATTCTTATAAATTTATATATGTGTGTACATATATATACATACATATATATTTATAAATGAGGCCTTTATGGGAACTTTTTAATATAACAATTTTTCCCAATTTTCTGTTTCCCTTCTAATCTTGGCTGCATTTGGTTTAGTTTGTACCAAAACTTTTTAACTTAATACAATCAAATATTAATTATATATAATCAATATAATCAAAATTAATTTTTTTCATTTTTTATTTCATAATGTTTTCTAGTTCTTCTTTGGCCAAAAATTCTTTCTTTTTCCATATATTTGAGAGGAAGACTGTTCCTTGTTCTCCTAATTCACTTATAGTATCACCCATTTTGACCTTATCTTGATATAGGATATTAGGTGTTGGACAATGCCTAGTTTCTGCTATTCTATTTTCCAGTTTTCACAGCAATTTTTGTCAAATCGTGAGTTCTTATGTCAGAAGCTAGTGTCTTTGGGTTTCTCAAACACTAGATTACTATACTCATTGATTTCTGTATCTTGTGAACCTAATCTATTCCACTGATTCACTACGCTATTTCTTAGCCAACACCAAATAGTTTTGATGACTCCAATGTACTTCTTGACTTGAGATTTTATGTTAGTGTGGGGGCTCTGCTCCCTTCTGGAAAGAATGATTTTATTGAATTTTTGACTTTTTATGTCTTTCTTTTCCTTTCACAGTATAGAAATGGGTTCAGTGACCTTCTTATCTGAACTTTTCATGTTCCTGATCAATGTTTTGGCCTGTTGGGTTGATTGTGGTTGTGTTTCAATAGACATTTGGAGTCACTATTTACCTAAAGTGAGGTTTTTGCCTGTTTACACAAATGAAGTGCCTGATTTTTCTTTTAATGTTGGTTTCTTGCCCTGGTTATTCTACAGCAAGCATATGTGTGGAGCCAAAGGTTAAAAATAGTCCTTTTGCTCAGTCACTCAAGTTTTTGCATTTTTTTTTCCCTCTAAAAACTACTGGGGCCATGCTCATTTGGGATGATTCCCATCTACTCTAAAACTGTGATCTAGCAGTGGATGACGGTCAATAAAACTTCTAGATGTCATCCATTCCTGCTTCTAGCATTAATTCAGAGATTCCCTGGATCCTATGCTGCTACATTCTTCCCTGTACTTTGATTGTGGTCCCCTTACCATCACTGATCATTGGAATGCCACACCTCCACCAAAAAAAAAAAAAAAAATGTATAGCTGCCATTAGATTGCATTCCTGAACAGGTCTTTCCTCAATGTCAACAGTCTTTCTCTGTCTAAGCTTCTCTATGCTGGAAAAAAAATTACTCAGAATTCATTCCAAAATCTATTCTAGGTATGTTCTTGTGGAGAAGGTATGCAAAATGATCTAGATAAAAATATTTCTTTCTCACTGTCATCTTAAATATTTCTGGATCTGTATTTTAAGAAACTCTTTTGCATAATTGAATTGATGGAAGAATGGGATGGAGAGAGAATTAAAGAAGTCTAATCAGAAGACTATTGGAATAATCAAAGCACTTGATGTTGAGAATCTACATCATGGTCATGACTATGTCAGAAGAATGAAAGGAATTTATAGGAGAAATATTTTAAAAACAAAATTGTATAGTAGTTAGCAATAGCTAGTATATGGAAATATATTAGACTTGTCATGTTATCCTCTAATGTTCATAATTTAGAGTAATTTGTTCAAGTTTCAAAGAGGAACATTCAGGTTTGTTACAAAGAGTGATTTCTTAATAATTAGAACTATTAAAAATGTAATGGGTTCCTTCACAAGGTTAGGGGATCCTTTCCAATGGATGTTTTCAAGGAAAGAATGAATTTATCCCTTTAGGTGAAAGTGTTATGTAGTACTTCCACTCTCTCCATCCCATTCTTCCATCAATTTACCAAATAAAGATTGAGATTAATTCCAATATTGAAATTCTGGGAATTTTAATTTGTTTTTCTTTATATGTTTCTTCATCTATAAAATGGGGATTATATTACTTGATCTCAAATAGTTGACTTGAGGAAAGCAATCTGATTTGTAGAGTACTACAAAGATAATGAAGTTTAATTATCATCAATGTTGCATTTTTGATACATAATGATGAACATCACTCTTTCAGGTTGTTGAAGTTACTGAATTGTATTTGCAAGGGTCAAGGCACTGAATACCTTGATATATAGTTGTAGGGATAAGTACAGTGATGTACATGTCAGTGTATAAATGTATGTATATTCAAGAATACACATACATACATATAAATGCATACACACACACACACACACACACACACACACACACACACTTGTGTGTATTTAAGTGCTTACACACTGTGCTAAGTTCTTGGGATAAAAAGAGAAAAACATAATATAATTTTCCTTCAAGGAATATATAGTTTAAAGAGGAGGGGGAAGGCACAGAAAGAAATTTCCCATCATCTGGGTTTCTACTCCATTATCATTAGCTCCCTCTTCCCATCTCCAAGATAAACTCAGCACCAGAAAATGCAACATGGCATACATTGCTTCAGCTTTTGAACTCCCTATAAGTTCAGGTACTTTTCTCTCTATAATTGAAGGGTTGGAGGGCAAAGCCAAAAAATTCCTCCTAAAGGAGGACTCAAAAAGTCATGCAGCTCTTCATTTCCCACAATACTGGCTTTAGCTGAGTGGCTTTAACTCTGATATTATCAAGCTTCTAGATAAGGTATCTTCTTCCACTCAAACTTCTACATAAGTATCTTCTTCCACTCAGTTCTCCTGGCTTTTCAGCTTCCTTTTGTTAAGGGTCTTAGAATAGAAGATTAGATTTTAAGTCCCTCAAATCCAGGAATTGTCTTTCTTTTTCTTATTTGTATTGAAAGTGCTTTGGCACAGTGCCTACCATGTAATAAGTGCTTAATAGTACATGTGTATTATATTGCAGAGCATTTTATTTAAAAGAAGCTTAGCTGCAAGGCAATTGGGAAGGCATATCAGTTCAAAATGCAGAAATAACAGTGAATGCTAAAACGTAGATTACATGGGGGATCAGATGATAACATTAAATATCTAAGCCTAGAGGTAGGTTTATCCCTAGACAGGATAGATGGCAATGCTTAGTACACCTCCATCTCACAGGAGAGAATAGAATTGCTGACTCTCATTTTATCCAAGTCCTGAAAGTAGTCAAGAAGGCTAAATGGGTTTGGGAAAGAACAGAGATAAAGGAAAAGAGAATGGATCTCCCCTTTTCCTCCCAAAATGGCTCAAGTTTTCCTTCTTTCTGGCTTTTCTGGGTGGGTACTAGAATGGTCTTGAGCTGCAGGAGAGGAAGGCAAAAAAAAAAAAAAAAAAAAAAAAAAAAACCTGTTTGATTTGGCAAAAGTATTTCAGTATCAATGTATACTAGAGGCTTATTGTTATAAACAAGAAGGGACTTTAAAGATTATCTTGTCTAACTTATTTCATAGGACATGTTATTTAATAGTTCTATACCTTAATGTTTACAATTGGCTATTTCTTTTATGGAAGAGCAAATTAAGAGCAAATTTTATTAACTTACTTGATATCAGAAAGCTCCTATGTTTCACAGGCAAGATTTGAAATAACAGATAATGTTTGCTTCTTTAAACTTTCAGCTGAATGAACTTAAGAAAGTTTACCTTTGCAAGAAGTTTTTCCTATTTCTTCATTAATCTTATTAACTATATTCCAGGCAGTTAGGCAGAGCAGGGATATAGTGCTGCATCTTGAGTATGGAAGATCTGCATATCTGCCTTCATATATTTATTGGCTGCATTACCTTGCACAAGTCATTTAACCTTATTTACCTTGGCTTCATCTATAAAATAAGCTGGAGAAGGAAATGATGAAACATTTTGATATCTTTGCCAAGAAAACCACAAATGAAGTCACCCAGAATTATACAAAGACTGAACAAAAAAGACAAATTATGTTCCAGGTCTCGTATTAGAAGTTAGAGGAGTAAATAAACAATAAAATACAGTTCCTGTTCTCAACAAGTTTCATTCCAGTGGTGAAGAAGAGGAGAAAGAATAATATAGTTGATTTGAACCCAAGTTTTATGATTCCACATTTGGTTTTCCTTCTACTACACTAAACAGTCTTTAATGTTACTATTTGTGGTTCCCTTTGTAACTGAACATGCAACTCCTCTTCTTTTGAAAATAGGCATTATACATCAGAGGCATCAAACTTGTTTCAAGCCACAAGTAGCAGCAAAATTCCCAGATGTGGTCTAATTAGAATAAAATGTAATCTGGAAATATTTAACATGTAAAAAAAATACAATATGATATAGATAATTTTAATTTGTGCTTTTTAAGTCAAATCAGTGGCCAACATGGCCACTTATACTATCTTGGTAGAAACCTTTTTGTCTTAATTAGTTATAAATTTGTCCAGATTGGAGAATAACAATGTGGGAAAGCCTGGCTATGCTGATCGTTTCACAGTGGAGTGCTAGGATTTGCAGAACATTCATTCTTCCCTTAAATATTTTTCTTGTCTTATTTGGAGCACAAAATCTAACTGTGGTGAAAATTAGTTTTTTTTTTTTCCCCCAATGAATTTTTAAAAATTCAATAGTATTCCCCCCTCAATGACATGTCAAGACATTTTGCCCATTCATTTATACAAGATTTTGAGTTCCAATTTTTTCCATTCTTTCCTTCCTCCCCCTAAAATGATAGGCAAATTGATATAGGTTATGCATGTGTTATCATGTAAAACATATTCCTAATATTAGTCACAGGTATGAAAGAAGAAACAGATGAAAAGGGGAAAACTATGAAAAAGAATAAAGTAACTGACAAATTATGCTGCAGATTGTATTCAAAGTCTATTAGTTCTTTCTCTGGATATGGATAGAATTTTCCATTACAAGTCCTTTGTCTTGGGGTTGGATCATTGTTCTGGTGAGAATAGTTGAAGCATTCACAGCTGAACCCCATATAATGTTGTGGATACTGTGTATAATGTGCTCCTGGTTCTGCTTTTTCACTTTGCATCAGTTTCTATAAGTCTTTCCAGGTCTTTCCATCTTTTGAAAGATGCTTGTTATCATTTCTTATTGCACGATACTATTCCATTATATTTATATAAACAGCTTGTTCAACCATTCCAAATTGATGGGCATCGCCTCAATTTCCAATATTTTGCTACCATAAAAAATTTGTTATAGATATTTTTATACATGTAAGTCCTTATCTCTTTTTTATGCTCTTTGAAATACAGACCCCCTCACCCAACACCTTATACCAAGATAAGGTTGAAATGCATTCATGATCTAGACATAAAGAATGATATTATAAACACATTAGAAGAACATAGGTAGTTTACCTCTCAGATTTGTGGAGAAAGAAGGAATCCATGACCAAAGAAGAATTAGAGATCATTATTGATCACAAAATAGATAATTTTGGTTATATGAAGTTAAAAAGGTTCTGTACAAACAAAACTAATGCAGACAAGAGTAGAAGCGATGCAATAAACTGGGAAAACATTTTTACATACAAAGGATCTGAAAAAGGCCTTATTTCTAAAATATATAAAAAATTGACTCAAATTTATAATAGTTCAAGCCATTCTCCAGTTGATAAATGATCAAAGGATATGAACAGACAATTTTCAGATGAAGAAATTGAAACTACTTCTAGTCACATAAAAATGTGCTCCAAATCACTATTGATCAGAGAAATGCAAATTAAGACAACTCTGAGATACCACTACACACTTGTCAGATTGGCTAAGATGACAGGAAAAGATAATGACAAATATTGGAGGGGATGTGAGAAAAGTGGAACACTGATACATTGTTGGTGGAACTGTGATTGTATCCAACCATGGAGAGCAGTTTGGAGCTATGCTCAAAAAGTTATTAATGTGTTCATACGCTTTGATGTAGCCATGTTTCTAGTTGGTCTATATCCCAAAGAGATCTTAAAGGAGGAAAAGGGACCCATATGTGCAAAAATGTTTGTGGCAGCCCTCTTTGTAGTGTCAAGAAACTGGAAACTTAGTGAATGCCCATCAATTGGAGAATGGCTTAATAAATTATGGTATATGAATGCCATGGAATACTATTGTTCTGTAAGAAACAACCAGCAGGATGATTTCAGAGAGACTTGGAGAGACTTATATGAATTGATGCTAAATGAAATGAGCAGAACCAGGAGATCATTTTATATGGCAACAACAAGACTACATGGCAATCAATTCTTTTTTTTTTAATTTTATAATAACTTTTTTATTGACAGAACCTATGCCAGGGTAATTTTTTTACAACATTATCCCTTGCACTCATTTCTGTTCCAATTTTTCCTCTCCCCTAGATGGCAAGCAGTCCTATATATGTTAAATATGTTGCAGTAAATCCTAGATACAATATATGTATGCAAAACTGAACAGTTTTCTTGTTGCAGAGGGAGAATTGGATTCAGAAGGTAAAAATAATCTGGGAAGAAAAACAAAAATGCAAATAGTTTACATTTATTTCCCAGTGTTCTTTCTTTGGGTGTAGCTGCTTCTGTCCATCATTGATCAATTGAAACTGAGTTAGATCTCTTTGTCAAAGAAATTCGCTTCCATCAGAATACATCCTCAAACAGTATCATTGTTGAAGTACATTATGATCTGGTTCTGCTCATTTCACTTAATATCAGTTCATGTAAGTCTCTCCAAGCCTCTCTGTATTCATCCTGCTGGTCATTTCTTACAGAACAATAATATTCCATATCATCATACATATTCAATTTACCCAACCATTCTCCAATTGATGGGCATCCATTCAATTTCCAGTTTCTAGCCACAAACATTTTGGCACATAAAGGTCCCTTTCCCTTCTTTAGTATTTCTTTGGGATATAAGCCCAGAAGTAACACTGCTGAATCAAAGGGTATGCACACTTTGATAATTTTTTGAGCATAATTCCAGATTGCTCTCCAGAATGGTTGGATTTGTTCACAACTCCACCAATAATGCATCAGTGTCCCAGTTTTCCTGCATCCCCTTCAACATTCATCATTATTTTTTCCTGTCATCTCACGGCAATCAATTCTGATGGACGTGGCTCTCTTCAAGAATGAGAGGATTCAAACCAGTTCCATTTGTTTAGTATTGAAGAGAATCAGCTACATCCAGAGAAAGAACCGTGGGAACAGAATATGGAACACAACATAGCATTCCCACTCTTATTTGCTTGCATTTTGTTTTCTTTCTTAGTTTTTCTTTTCCTTCCTTCTTGATCTGATTTTTCTTGTGCAGCAAAATAAGTATATGTATGTGTGTGTGTGTGTGTGTGTGTGTGTGTGTATGTGTGTGTGTGTATATATATATATATATATATATATATATATAATATTTAACATATATTTCAGCATACTTAACATGTATGTACTACCTGCCAGCTAGGGAAGGGGTGAGGGGAAGGAGGGGAAAATTTGGACAAAAAGTTTTGTAAGGATAAATGTTGGAAAAATTACCCATGAATATGCTTTGTAAATAAAAAAATTAAAAATGTATAAATACAGACCTAGAAATGGTATTGATAAATCAAAAGATACCCACAAAAATGTTTTTAGCAGCCCTTTTTGTACTGGCAAGGAATTGGAAATTGAGTGGATGCCCATCAGTTGGGGAACGTTTGAATAAGTTATGGTATATGAATGTAATGGAATATTATTGTTCTTTAAAAAAAAAAAAAAAAAAGATCAACAGGATGATTCAGAAAGGCCTGGGAATTGATGCTAAGTGAAATGAGTAGAACCAAGAGAATATTGCATACAGCAATATCTTGATTATGTGATGATCAACTCTGATGGACTTTTTTCTTTTCAACAATGAGTTGATTCCGGCCCATTGCAACAGACTTGTGATGGAGAGAGCCATCTGCATCTAAAGAGAAGGCTATGGGGACTGAATGTGGATCATAACATAGTATTTTCACTATTTTTCTTGTTTGCTTGGTTTTTTCTTTCTCATTTTTTCTTTTTTTTTTATCTGACTTTTCTTATGCAGGTGATAAATATGGAAATATAGTTTGAAAGAATTGCACATGTTTAAGTTATACTGGTTTATTTGCTGTGTAGGGGGAAGAGGAAGGGGAGAGGTGGTACCTCACAGTTGTTTTAATTTGTATTTCTCTACTAAAAATTGATTTAGAGCACTTCTTTAAAAGGCTCTAGGTAGCTTTATGTGTTTCATCTAAAAACTGCTTATTCATATCCTTTAAACATTTATCAGATGGGGAATGGCTTATATACTTATGTATTTGACTCATTTTATTTTAGTATATTTTTTTTTAATGCATTTTAAGGTGATTTACTTTAACAATGGCTATGGCCACTAGCGTAAAAAATATCAGGGCTTTGTGATTTCCAAAGCTTGGAAAAGATAGTCTTAGCAAGGAATCAACATATCTATTCATTCAACATATCTTTTAAGTATTTATTGTCAGAGGGAAAAGACAAAAGAAATTCTAGGTTCCTGCTTTCAAGTTTTTTATAGTTCAGTATTATGATACCTATACAACTGACTACACTGTGAAGTACTTCTCTTCTACCAGCAGCAATAACAAAGATGATGACAATAATAATAATAGTTTTTCAACATAATTTTTAAAAATAATAATTTAAATAATCATTAAAATAGAATTATTAAATTGAATTTATCTAGTACATTAAGTTCTGTAAAACTTTTATAAATATCCATTTTATCTCACAACAACCCTGTCAAGTAGGTGCTATTATCATGCCCATTTTATTAATGATGAAACTGAGGCAGACCAAAGTGATTTATCCAAAGTCACACAGCTAGGAAGTTTGTGAGGCCAGATTTGTATAAAGATGATTCCATCTAATGCTTTATTCATTGTATGGGCAGCTAGAATGTTCAGTGGATAGGGGAATCTCAATTTTTTGGGTTTAAATCTGATTTCAAACACTTATTAGCTGTGTAACTTTGAAAAAAGTCATTTTGTTGTGCCATAGTTCCCTTTTATTGTCTTGCCTCAGTTCCCCTAATTGTTCTGCCTCTGTTTCCCTAAATTGTCCTGCCTCAGTTTCCCTAAATTGTTCTGTCTCAATTCCTTCCATTGTTCTGCCTCAGTCGCCCTGGTTGCAACCTCCTTTTCTGACCATTAGGACTGAGATAATTAGGGCTATAGTTGGCCACTCTGACATTCCAAAAGATAAAACTCCAAATATCCTATCTCAGATACCTAATTGGTATCCTCTACCTCTATCTCTCCAGGCTTCCTGTCTCTAGTTGAACACCTCGTTTATTCCCAGTTTATCAGAATTTATGGTCCTATCCCCCAACCTGTCAAAACTGGATTGATGGTCCCTTCTCTGTAATTCCTACTTTGTTCTGACTCTGCCCCTTGCCTACCTGACCTATGGAAATATATATTTCACTGAAATCACACATTCGTTACTGAATGCTTTGAAACATCAGCTCTGGGACCAAATGGATCCTTTGGTCCCAGAAATTCTTTCCCTCTCAGAAATCCAAATAAATTATTAAAAACTCTAATTTCTATCTTGCCTCAGTTTCTCCAGCATTACAACTTTACCTTGTTTGCCTTAATTTTCTTGACCTTAAAATTAACTAGAGGAGGAAATTGAAAAGAATTCCAGTGTTTTTGCAAACAAAATCCTGAATGGTGTCATGAAGGATCAGATTTGACTGAAAACGACTGAACAAGAACAACAAAGATACATTACCAACTAACTCCTTTTGTCTCCACCAAAACTCATGGATTTGTACAATTCAGTTTCATAGAATAGATGTAAAAAGTAAAGAGGAAGGTCAGACAATATTTGTTGATTAGTACTGACTACCAGCCACACTTAATGAATCTGCTACAATTAATGCATTTGCAGAGGACATTATTAAGAATATCTATCTATCTGTCTATCTATTTTGTATTTCCAAAGATTTATTTCTCTCTGTGTTATCTTTACTGTATTTTTGAAAGTGTTAGCCAGCAATGATTTTTCTATTTTTAAAAGTTTTACCTATAGGCAACAAATCTAACCAGTTGAATTCTTGATATCCTTTCTAAATCTAGGATTCAATAGAGAACTTTAAATTCTTTATTATATTCAAAGTATATAAATGCTTAAAAAGATCTGAGTCTTAAGTGTCTTACTTTTGTAGGGATATCTTCTAAGTGTGACTCAATATTCTTTCCTGCCATCCAGTGCTGTAATTGGACACAGGACTAAATAAATAACAATAGTTGGAATAACAGATGTGACTATTTAGATTTAACAAGATGGTTATTGGACTTTTAATTAAAATCAAAGTGATAATAAGGACATATTTCCTGAGGTTTAATCAAGTTGTAAAACATTTCCAGCCTACTAAAGAATCCATTCAATGATAATTAAACATGTTTAAATATCTATATTTATATAGCTGTTTGCATATATATACATATATATAAATTAATGCATACTTATATACATGGATAGATACATATATGTACACACTTACATACATAAATATGTTTTATTCAAATTAAATGAAAAATCCAGTTAATTTAGGCTTTCTTTAGGAGAATAGTCCAAGCAGCACAGCTTATAGCATCTCATTTTCCTCAGTTGACATCTTTCTAGTCTATGCTTTAGGAAAAAAGCATGGCATTTAATGGAAAACACAGTGTAATTAAGAAGCTCTGTTTCTTGGTTTTTCCCTAATTGAATATATCATCATAGCAATTATTGATTTCTCTAAGCCTCAGTTTCCTTATTTTGAAGATAAGGTGGTTTGAATATAATGAGCTCTACATTCCCTCCCTTTTGTAGCAGTTTGTGAATCTTACCTACTGCTACCTCTTATTTGGAGCTTCAGTGAAGGAAATAGTACAATAGTCTAAGGGAATTACAAAATATTTTAACAACAAAAATGTCTATAATATCATTGCAAAATTTAAAGTGGCAATAAGTTTGGGTTTTAGGGGTAAAGAGTTGAAAGAACATCTGGAGATGCTGAAATAACCTGCATTCATTTATGTTATTTAAGTTGTAAAATCATATTCAATCTTGACCCACTCAGGAAATCTAACATAAACGTCCTGCTGATTTTGACAGTCATACAGCAAAAACACCCTCTAATGAGCATTTAATAGTCACCAAAAGTTTTGCATTAAGTACAAAGCCCTTTTGATTACTTATTCCACTAATTTAAAGTAAATGCTTTTACAGATGGCATCTGTTAGGCCGCAGAGCGTGTGCTGCATTCATATGTAGTCATTGGAAATAGATTCCAGCTTTAGTATAAAGATTGTACAGAAAAGATCAAACACGAAACACTGAGTAAACATTTACCAGTGATATATTTTTCTTCAAATTTCTTCATAAATACTTATCCAATAACAAAGTACAATGCTTAGGGTCCACATAGTAATTTAGAAATACCTTGGCAAATTAACACCTACAACAAAATGATCCAGACAAAGAAACTGAACTCTCCATTCAGTTTCCCATCTTCCTTGAGTATAGAAGAATATAATATTTCAGTTCCCTTCAAACTGTATTATATTACAAACATGAAAAATACCATGAAATGCTTTCAGATGTTAGAGTCTATCGGGAAAATAACAATGACACATTAGAATGAAAAGCCAAAGAAAAGCCAGATATTACATTAGAGATAGATGAATCTATAATTTTTGTTTTATTTTAATTGTTTCCATAAGATATCAACTGATGTACTATCAAAGGTTTATCTTAAATGGAATAAATTAGGAGAATTATGTGGAATGGCTGAATTTATAACTAGGAAATGTCTCAGTCTGGGTAAATGTGTCATAAACCAGATTGTCACTGTACCTAAGTTACTTCCTGTTAGCCAAGTTCAGAAGTGTATTGCTTCCTTCTAGTCGATACTATATGATTTAGTGTGGCAGTTTTCTTAATGGTTCCTCAGCTATTCAGAAGAGTTATTGAGCTTCCCAATTGTTAATAGGCTATAGCCTAAAAATTAGGAGAGTCTAGTTCATAAAGTATTGAATTTGGTCTTCTGAGAGGTACGTTACAATATGGTTGTAAGTTTCATACCTCTCCAAGCATATCAATAAAGCCTCCATAGTTGCCAAATTTACAGCTAGGAAAGGAATAACAATGGCACTCTGAAAACCTGATTCTAATTTTAGTAAGACAGGAGGATGTTATAAATATTTGCGATGTGGTAAGTATGCAACATTGATTTCATATCATTTTATTAAAATATTCAGTGAAGCCACATTGTAACAGTGCTGTTGATGGATAGTACTAATAGGTATTAGTTCTATTTTTTTTTTATTTTGTCAGGCATTATATTATTATATCTAATAGGATTATTATGTTTAGAGAAGCACCTTAGGACATTTGAGATCTAGTCCAAACTCCTTTATTTTTTCAGAAAAGAAAAATGAGATCCAAAGAGGTTAAGTATTTTTCTAAGATCACATTAAAATCTGATCAGGACAAGCAGTGCTGGTTGGTGGCTAAATGCATATACAAACATGTAATTTCATGAGCAAAAGGACAAAAATTTTAGTTGAGAATTTATTTCATAATGAACAAACCAGAACTAATTAGCCAAGTCTAATGTGCTATCTAGATTTGTGAGATCTGACATAATGTAAATCTTTACCTTTATATAGTGCTTAAGATTTATAAAGAGGCTTTGTCATGACAAGGTTATGGTTAATGCAGCGACGCTCAGAGGAAAAAGTTCTACCACTTGATTCAGGGCCCTCACCTAGGTTCAAATCTTGTCTTCGTATGATTGTGTAACTTTTGTCTTTTTTGGTCTCAGTTTCTTCATTTGTAAAATAAAAAGGTTCAAGAAGATGGCCTCTGATGTCCTTGTAATTCTATGAACTTTAATACTTTCAATCTATCAAATAATATAATTTGCTGATTTTATGGATTAACTATAAAAAAGGAAAAAAATTACCCAGGGTTATATAACTAGTAAGTGATATTCAGAATTAGAATCCTGAGCCTTGTGTCCAAATTCAGCATCCTCCACTATACAGCCTACCTCCTTTCAATGGACATGGCTTGCTAATTACCCGCTGTATTATTCAGCTTTGAATTAAAATAATTTATTGAATTATATTTTAAACAAAGTATGAAATTGTTACATCATGTTTCATTAGCTAATAGAACTATATTTCAAAATAGTTATAACATATTACTCTTGTAGCACATAAATGATTGTCTCTATATTAAAAGCTCTTTGATTTCCTATTAGAGGATCCTTCATTCTGTGTCATTCCCAGGTTTGCTTGTGTTACCAGGGAAATTCATGCAGTTGAAACTGATTTAGTCCTGAAACCTGGTAACTGAATGGTTAGGTTAAAGCTATATGGTAAAGAAGCCAGCAGCTCAACCAAGCATCAAATAGTCTGGCCAATGGACCAATAATGCCTGGTCAAAACTATTACATCACATTTAATAAGTATCCGTCAATTGCCATTTGACCCTTGATTATGTACCTAGACCTTGTCTCCTCAGTTGTAAGAACATTATTTTATTTTGCTCTAATCAAAATAGATCAATACTGTGTCTTTTCCCAAAGCTATCACGTCAATTTTGACAAATTTGGTCATTTTCCCTTAGCCCCAGTTCCAGAATTAGGTTATTTATTTGCTAGTGGATAAAGCTAACTGAAGAGTAAGATATTGGGGAAAAGCAATAGTTTTTGGGAGAATTCTGAATATGCACAAGGGAAGTATCTTTAAATGTATACTGGCATTATAATTAGTTCTGTTTAGCTAACCAAGTGATTTTGAAGATCTTTCTTTGATTGTGTTGTAAACAGAAGTGTTATAATCTTCAAAAATATGTCAACTGCATTCATATTCTCATTGCTTGATAAAAATAATAGTAACAATAATTAATTATTGTCATTTATAGCCTGTGAAGTGCTTTTAAATATATTATTTTATTCAATGTCTTAATTTGTTTCTTGATAGATTATGTTGTAATAGGAAAAGCTTCTGAGCCATCTTCCTTCTATGAGACTATACAGTTCTCAAGAAATAACATTTCTGTAGCCTTCTAGTACTTTTGTTTCCATTCTGGGTGAACCAAGTTATATTGTTGAGCATGGGAGAGCAAGTTATGGAAATATGAATTAGAATCCACTTGATGGGGCAGCTAGGTGGTGCAGTGGATAGAGCATCAGCCCTGAAGTCAGGAGGACCTGAGTTCAAATTTGAACTCAGACACAACAATTCCTAGCTGTGTGATCTTGGGCAAGTCACTTAACCCCAATTGCCTCAGCGGGGGGAAAAGAATCCACTTAGGGCAATGCAGAATTGATACCTTGAGAAAGAATGAGCAAACTTTAAGATAATGGGACAATGTTTTGCATAACTTCACAATGGTTTCTTAATTGTTGGTGGGAATAAGAGAGAGAATCTAAAACTATTTCTATAGAAGCTATCTGGTGGCACGTGATTAAATGAAATTGGTGTTCTAGTCATTTGCCCCCCAAAAAACCTCAAAAAACAAAATTATCCCAAAGGGAGAAATGTAATATACCTGACCCTAAGAGACTAGAACCAGACCCTCAGTAAGTGTTATTTCCACTGATAAAAGCATTTCTAATTATAATGTTAAAAATTTTTAATGTACCAAGAAAATTAACATTAAGATGTCTATTCTCTGAGTCAACAATAATCTGATTACTGAGGAGATGAAAGCTACAATGTCTGGAGGAAAAAATTGACAAATTATTTCTCTACAAAAGCAGATACCTTGGATAATGTTTGTGGAGACTATGATGAAAGCAAAGCAATTGGTTTAGAAGTATTTCTGATAGTCCTAAAATGCTTGTAGTTACTGTCCTACCTGTTTCCATCTAGGTCTGAGGCAAAGTGGCAGTCAAGGGGACAATGGAAGTTTGACTCAACTTGCTACCTATTGCCTCTTTTTCATGCCATACTTCTTCAGCCTATCTGACTTGGTTGTCTCATGGACTGGTCATCATTTATCAGTGGAGATGGCTACTCCTTTGTCAAGAGGTTTTCTTTTATGTATGGTATCTCTGCATCTCAGAATTGAAATGGGTTCAAAGGTGGTTCAGGATGTTACAATTCCCGAGAGCTTATTTGTCTACTAGTGGAACTTGGTCAGTGGTTTTTGTGGGTGGTAGCAAAGCTGTAAGGTACATTATTCACAGGAGTTGCTCAAGTTGTGATAGACAAAAAGGAAGAAGGTAGAGTCATCTGATAGTTATTGCTATTCCCAGGACTCTGGGCTCAGGGATATTGGGTTTTCTCCATCTAGGTCTAAGGGGGAAATTGTGACTAAACTGGTTTTTGCTGGTGGTTTGATATACCTAAGATATCTCTCCCTAAGGATTCCAATGCTCCCTAAATACCTAGAATGACAAGAACATTGAATCCACCTATTTATTATACACCAGAGTCCATCTAAAATATTTTCCTCAGATTTTTCTTTCATGTAAAATACATATTATTTCTTCTCCTCCTCTCTATTTTTCTCCCCTTCTCTTCCTTTCCTCTCTTTTTTCCTCCTTTTTTCTTCCTATATTTTCATTTCCTTCCTTTCTCTCTTCTCCTCTTCTGCCTTCCTGTCCTTTCTATTCTGTCCTTTCCTTTCCTGTCCTGCCCTGTCTTCTTTTCTCCACTCCCCTTGTCTCCTTTTCTCTGCTTTCCTTTATTCTCCTCTCTTTTAACCTCTCTTCTTCTCTTTTCTTTTGTACAAAAAAACAGTGGAGTCAGTGGTTTCATAATTAAGCATCTGATAGTTGTAGAATTTTATAAAGAGATCTATCATGAAATAACTATTCATTGCCTTACATTTATCTATCTGCTGTGCTTACTTTCCTTATTTCTTTTTTTCCTCTTCAGATTGTTATTCTGTTATATCATGCTTTCTGCATGATAAAAACATTTCAAGTGAATTCAAGTTTCTTCTCAAACAGTAATCCCATTTGGGCCATATTAATAAAAAACCTTACATTTTTTCTGCACTAACATGCAGGCATTCAATTTTTTTCTGATGCACTAGGGAGTAGTAACCTGGATGTTAAGATTATGGATCTGAGAGAAGTTCCAAGCAGCAGGTGTTAGCTTTACCTGCCATGAATCTATTACCTCCTTTTCCTTCTGAAAATTTGTGAAGAGGAAATACATAGAAGAATCAATAAAACAAATCTGAAGACAACATTATTGGGTGGGGGTAATGATTAAATGTTCTATAATATTGTTCTAGGTCAATGGAAGTGATTTCTGAGCTGATGTCTCAACATGAAACAACAATCTTGACAAGTTAAGTATTCTTACCCTTCCTTTGACCCTCCATAGACCTCCATAGACCCTCTAAAACCCATTACTTGATCTAAGCAAAATTTCCAGTCCTAGATATACCAACTGCTCCCATCTTAGTAATTTGAGTTCTACAAATTCCCAGGATTCTCAGGAGAAAAATGTATTGTAAAAGATATCCAAGTAAAGGAAGCCCTATCCTGTAGATACTTGATTATAATAGCAACCATAAGAATAATGTACTATAGAATATTCAGCTACAAGAGAGCTTAGAGAATTCAATCATCTTATTTTACACTTGAAGACATCAAACCCAAACACTGTGTTAGCTACTATTATCCAAACTAATCTCCATTTCTGGCTAATTCTGATCAATTAATTCTCAAGAAATTAGTTTCTTCCTAATGGTAATCAGTACTTATATGAATGAATGCTACATAGTTAATAGCAGGTTGGTTGTTTACTCTGATCATGCTTCAGCATTGAAGTGATTTTTATGTATTTATCATTTCAGTGAATAAAATATTCAAATTTTAGAAAGTGTAGAGTTCTTTCTAGACTCTAAACTGTATTTTTAATAATTATATATTCATCCTTTCTAAGTTTATTTAAACATTTTTTTTTTTCTCTTTTGCATCTCTGACTCCTTCCCAAGATATCTTGGGTTTACTGGTTAGATTTATTTCTTAAGGATTAGGCCTTAAACCAAAAAGAATCAGACTCTAATTGGCCACTTAGAGGTCCAAAGCCAAGCCCCATTTGGTCATTTTTTGGGTGCTGATTGACTCAGATTGAATGTAAATACTAGTCATGTCTGTTTTGGCTAGAAACTCTGAGGAAACTACCAAATTCATTATTCATGGATGAAGTCTGAGTCAAATTAAGTCCTGTTGAAGACCTTAGCTAAAAAAAGGCCAAGGTCTCCCATTTTAATCAGGGCCATCACCAGTTGTTTTGCTCTATATCTTGCCACTAGACCCAGATGGCTCTGAAAAAGGTAAATGAGGAAGGTGACCTTGCATAGCCCTCCCTCACTTAAATGCATATCCTATCATCACTTCCCTGATTTCATGGTCCTCTTCTAGAATGAAGGATAAACAACAATAACAAAAATGTATAAAATACTCAAATTTTAGAAAGAATAGGGTTCTTTCTAGACTTAAAACTGAAATTTTAATGATTATATGTTCAACCTTTTTAAGTTTGTTCAAACTCAGTAAAGACAAGGAAATCGATTGAAATGAAAATCCTGACTTAATATATTATAGGACAATGGTCTCCAAATGTCATTGATGAAGCTCACTATCAGTTTAAAAATTGAGCAAAATACTTCCCTAAGGATATTTCTATTAATTTAAAATCATGTAAATGATGCACCATGCTAAAATTGTATGAACATATACATATGTTCAATAAAATTTATGCAAAAATACAAATTGTTGTTTGTCCTTCATTTTCAACAATTTTTGCTATTTAATAAATAAAAATAATTAGATAAAGAAATAAAATTAGATCCTAGAGTCAATAAAAAGCAAATGGAATTTATTGGCTTTTCATGTGGTCATACTTACTCTCCTGAAAAGTCCCTTTGTTAGCATTAGGGAAGAAAGATTAGAAAAATGGATAGACTTGTGGTAAGAAGATAATTTAGGAGGTTATTGTGACATATCGGGCAAAGGATTATGGTAGTTGAATTGAGATGGTGTGATGAGAGCAAAGAGAAAGAGACATGTAAGGAAGTGTGTAGAGGTACAAACAAGATTTAATAGCTAATTATACACACACATACATATAATTATATATACACAGGAAGAGAAAAGAAGGAATTAATTGAACATGACATAAAAGTCTATAAAGCTCAATAACTAGAAAGATGTTTGCAATAATAGTGCTAGGTAAATGCTTAACAATCCACTCTGGAGAGTGGGGAAAATGTATGCAAATGTACCTAAGTTTACTCTACATTATTAATATTTTTTATGTGTAGATAACCAACAACAACAATAAAATTCAATGTTTGATTCACAGGTACAAATGCTCACATTGGAATTTTTAAAATAGTCTTTAGCTCTTGGGAATTGATCTGCGCTATTTTGTTCAAATCTTGGATAACGGTAATGAATTATAATAGAGAAGTTTGGAACAGATTGGGATTTGGGAATGTTCAATTGTTTCAATTGTGTTTGACAATTTGTGACCCCATTTGTTGTTTTCTTGGCAAAGACACTGGAATGGATGTCCATGTCCTTCTAATTTTACAAATGAAAAACTGAGGCAAACAGGATTAAATGAGTTGTCCAGGGTCACACAGTTAGTAAGTAAGACAGACCAGATTTGAACTCAGGAAGACTCATCTTCATGACTTCTGGCCCAGCACTTTATCTAACATGTGACCTAGCAGCTATAGATTTGGGCATATAGAAAATATAATAAGATCTAAGATGCTGTCAAAATCCAACTATATCTGTTCATCATATACATAATATATACCCACTCAAAATAAAAAGAGAGCTGAAGGATTCATTACTCATTGTCCATTGCTTTGCAGAGTGATGAGAGAGAGAGAGAGAGAGAAAGAGAGAAGTAGCACAATGGTATCATATTGGGGATAAGTATCATTACATGAAGGTCAAGTCCCATGACTGATGATGTGTGATGTGTCCCAGTCGCCCATATTCTAATCATTTGATCCAATATTTTTGGGTCAGATATGGGTTCCCCAGGAAGCCATGACTCTACTTAAAGATAACAACTAAAGAATAGGGAAAGAAAAACTTGGAATTTTGTCCACATAGGTTGGATGTGGGGACTCCCCTACTTTCCTCACTTCTTCACATCCCCCCAAAAGACTTAAAAATAATGCTTTTTATCATCATCATCCTCTCTCCCCTCTCCAAAGCACATGTAATACATACTCTTACAAACATATATTATATATTTATACATTATTACTTCGGGCTGTTAAGTCAGGGTAGCTGGATACAAATCCTATCTTTATCACTTAATATTTATATGACTTTTAGGCAAATCCCTAGTTTTCTAATTTGTCAAGAATTCTGAGATATCTATTTTGACTCTAGATATGTGATTCTATGTAAAGTCAAATAATATTATCTATTAGCATAAAATAGAACTTTCTTGTAATTTTATTTCTTTATCAAAATTTTTTTCTACTTTAACCTCTCTACTTGACCTCTAATCTTGTATCTCAACATCGCAGACTTGATGTCCAGTAGACATCTTAAGCTAAAAATGACCAAAATATGACTCATTTTCTATTCCTATCAATCTGCATGTTGAAAAAATCAGCTCATCATTGTGGAAGTATGACGTTCCATGGAATAAACCAAGTGGATCTTCTGGCTTAAAAAAATGAAGTTACTTAGAAAGTTCTGGGATGGCAGAGCCAAGACAGCAGAGAGTAGTCAGTTCTTTGTCTGAGTTATTCCTGGCTTCCCTCAGATCAACACCAGATCAAGCCTCTGTAAAGATTTTGGAGTGACAGAACCCACAAATATATGGAGTGTAGCAAATTTCCAGCAGAAGATATTTTGAAAGAACTTCAGAAAAGATATTTTTCAATCAGGGACAGGGGTAGGGGGTTGGGGGAGACAGCCAAGTACAGATAGTTCAGGGACCCAGGATGAAGGGGCCTTCACAAGCCAGGGGAATATATCAGGAGGCTCATAGTCAAAATACAGCAATGTCTGCTAATCTGTCCTGATTCAAAAGACAATGGATTAGCAGATTTACATGTGAATTCTACCAGACATTTAAAGAACAATAAATTCCAATAATATGCAAATTATTTGGAAGAATAATGAAAGGATTCCTACCACATTCCTTTTATGACAAAAATAGTACTCACTTAAACCATGTAGAGTTAAAACAGAAAGAAAATTATAAGACAATTACCTTAATGAATATTGATACAAAATCTTAAATAAAATATTAGCAATGAGATTACAGAAAATTATAACCAGGATAATATACCATGATTAAGTAGGATTTATATCAGGAATGCAGCACTGGTTCAATATTCAGAAAAGTTGGCATAATGGACAATATCAATACCAAGCTAAAAGAAATCATATGATTATCTCAATAGAAGCAGAAAAAATATTTGACAAAATCCAACATGCATTCATATTACAAATGCTAGACAGTACAGCAAGAAATGGAGTTTTCCTTAAAAGGATCAGTAGCATCTATTTAAAACCATCAGTAAACATCATATATAAGGGAGATAAATTAGAACCATTCCCATTAAGATCAGGGGTAAAACAAGGTTGCCCACTATGACCACTACAATTAAATGTTGTATTAAAAATATTAGCTTTAGCAATAAGAGAAGAAAAGGAAATTAAAGGAATTAAAATGGGTAACAAGGAAATCAAAGTAGACGATATGATAGATATTGCAGGAAACAAAATAAATGCATAGAAATCATTAGCATTTTTATGTTACCCAATAAAGTCCATTGGCAAGAGATACAAAGAGAAATTCCATTTAAAATCACTGTAGATAATATAAAATATCTGGGAGTCTATCTGCCAAAACAAAGTTAGGGATTATGTGAACACAATTACATAATACTTTTCATACAAATGAAGTCGGGTCTAATCAATTAGAAGAATATCAAGTGCTCATGGGTAGGCCATGCTAATATAATAAAAATGACAATTCTATTTAAATTAATCTACTTATTCAATGGCATACCAATCAAACTCCCAAGGAACTATTTTACAGAGGTAGATTATTTTATCTATTTGTTATTATTTTATAACAAAGTTCATCTGGAAGAACAAAAGATCAAGAATTTCAAGAGAATTAATAAAAAAAATGCAAATGATGATGATCTAGCTGTACTAGACCTAAAACTATGTTATAAAGCAGCAGTCATCAAAACCATTTGGTACTCACTAAGAATTAGAATATTCAATCAGTAGAATAGGTTAGATATATAAGACACCATAGTCAAAGATTATAGTAATCTAGTGTTTGATCAGTTCCTGGGGTAACAACTCACTATTTGACAAAAATTGCTAGGGAAATTAGAAATTAGTATGGCAGAAATTAGAATTTGACTCACATTTAACACCCCATACCAAGATAAATTGGACATTAAAGAGTGATATTATAAGTAAATTAGAAGACCAAAGGATAGTCTACTTCTCAGATCTGTGAAGAAGGAAGGAATTTGTGGTCAAAAACCTAGAGTTCTAGTTTTTTAACTAGAGTACATTATAGGATGAAAATGGATAATTCTGATTATTTTAAGTTAAGAATCTTTGTATAAACAAAACTAATGCAGACAAGATTAGAAGAGAAGCTGTAAGCTCAAAAAAATTATTATATCTAAGGGTTCTGATAATGGCCTCATTTCTAAAATATATAGAGAATGGTTTTAAATTTATAAAAGCATTCTTCAGTTGATAAATGGTCAAAGGATATGAATAAACAATTTTCAGATGAAAAAATTAAAGCCATTTCTAATCATATGAAAAGTTGCTCTAAATCACTATGATCAGAGAAATGCAAATTAAGACAATTCTGAGGTGTTTACACACCTCTCAGATTGACTAAGATTACAGGAAAAGATAATGAGGAATGTTGGAGGGGATGTGGCAAAACTGGGACACTAATATTCTGTTAGTAGATTGTGAACTGATCCAACCATTCCGGAGAGCAATTTGAAACTATACCTAAGGACTATCAAACTGTGCATAATCTTTGATCCAGCAGTGTTTCTAGTGTTTGTATTCCAAAGAGATCATAAAGGACAGAAGGGAACCCACGTGTGCAAAAATGTTTGTAGTAGCCCTTTGTGGGTTGGTAAGGCACTGGCAATTAATTGGATGCCCATCAGTTAGAGAATGACTGAATAAATTATGTTATATGAATATCATGGAATATTATTGTTCTATAAGAAATAATAAGCAGGATGATTTCAGCAAGACCTGGAGAGACTTACATGAACTGATGCTGAGTGAAGTGAATAGAAATGGGGGAATATTGTTTACAGCAACAGCAAAATTATACAATAACCAATTTTGACAAATGTGGCTCTTTTAACAATGAGGTGATTCAAGCCGGTTCCAATGGTCTTGTGATGGAGAGAGATCCATCTGTACCCAGAGATAGAACTATGGGGAAACAGTATAAATCACTATATATATTTTCACTTTTTGTTGTTGTTTGCTTGAATTCTGTTTTTTTTTTTTGTTTGTTTTTTATCATTTTTTCTTTTTTATGTGACTTTTCTTGTGCAGCATGATAATTGTGGAAATATGTAAAGAAGAATTCCATATATTTAACCATATATTGGATTACTTGCTGTCTAGGGGAAGTGGTGGGGGAAACAAAGGAAGAAAAAGACGCAAGGATGAATGTTAAAAATTATTTGTGCATATGTTTTGAAAAAAAAAAGCTTTAATAAAAAAAGAAAAAATAACTTCTCAAATTCCTATATTTAACAGGAAGCTTAAAAAGATTTACTTTTTAAATAGCTACCAGCATAATTTTGTTTGTTTGTTTGTTTTAATAACAATAAAGTTAAATAGGAGAGTTATAAAATAAAAAGTTCTGAAACTTCTGATCCCATTAACAATCAATCAACCAACCAGTCAATCAAACAATATATTTTCAACAGCATTTCTTCCCGATTACTTGCTTGTTCACTGGTTTTGGGGGCACCACAGTTTCTTGTTTTTCCTCCTATCTATCTGACCATCATTATTTTTTGCTGGATCTCCAGTTAGTTCTCTCAGTCTGTAGATATCCCTCAGGATTCTATTCTGTACTCTCTTTTTTTCTCCTTTTACTACTTCATTTATTGTTTTAATCAACCTGGATGAATTTAATTATGGTCACTATGATGATGATTATCAAATACAACTATCTTGTCTCATGATAGTTCTTGAAGATGAGCATCTTCCATTGTTTTTGAGATATCTTGAATGAGATGTTTAATAGACATCTTTAACTAAATATTTCTAAAACAGAAACTAAACTTTAAACCCAAACTCCAAACTCCATCCCCACCACTTTTCTTATTACTGTAGCGGGCAATATCACTCTTCAAGTCCCTCAGGCTTACAATTTAGAAATAAACAAACACAATTGACCAGAACTGAGCTTGTCTCAGTTCTCAAGCCAATGAACTGCCAGGAACTGACTAGACATTGTCACTCTTCTTCTCTGATTGTGTAGTAAATCTTCTACCTACAACTTGGCCATTCCCTCTGATTTAGCACCTTATGTAAACCCTATTCCCATCCTCGTCAGTATTTGCTGTGTAATAGCACAACCTGCACCTCATTTGCCATATTAAAAACCTCATTTTGCTTTATTAGCTGTTTCTTTTTCTAGAATTTAGGTTGACAAAGGCATCATTGACTCCTTAACCTTTTTTTATTTGCTTTTCCTCTTATCCAGCCTCATCATCCCACCCCTGTTCTAGTGCAAAAAATTGCTATTGGGTATACATATCTCGTTTGTCCACATTCCAATCAATCCTCCTTTTAGCCATGAACAACATTTTCCTAAAGTTTAAGTCCAACCATCTTTTTACTCACTTAATAAACTTAGTGATTATTTTTCACCTCCAAGATCAAATATCAATTTTTCTCTTTGGAATTCAAAGTCTTCCCCAATCTAACCTTCTTTTATTTTTTCAATTTTCTTACATCTTTTATCTAGTGCCTATGGCTTCCAGATTGTCCAATGATAAAAAGATTATTTCTTAGCTCCAACATTTTTCTGCCTGACTACATGTTGACTGAATAACAATATTCCTAGAAAACTTGCTTTCCTCAACTCAGTCCCTTTAAATCCCAACCAAAATTATTTCTTTGTAAGATGTCTTTCCCAGGGCATCTTAATTTGAATTTCTTCCCTCTTTTATATTTTTTGTTTATCCTATATGTAGCTTTTTTGTATATGTTTATTTGTATTTGTCTCCATAATAATATTCTAAACTCCTTGAAATGTGAGATTATCTTTTACCTCTTTTTGTATCTCCAGAATTTAGCACAGTGCCTGACCAGCAGTATGTGCTTAATGAATGTTTATTGAAGGTAAGTCCCCAGCTGTTCATTGGCTTGAGAATTGATATAAACTTAGCTCCGGGCAGTCTGTAGTCAATTGCATTTGTTAATTCCTAGTCTGTGAACCTGAGAAATTTGGAGATGAGGCTTGCCCTCTACAACTGGGGAGTAGAGTTTCAACTTTAGGTTTAAGGTTTAGTTTTTGTTTTAGATATATTTAGTTTAAGATGGCTATTCCACATCTCATTCAAGATATGTCAAAAACACTTGAAGATGTTTATCTGCATGAGATATCATAAATTCTATTTTGTTCATTGTTTTTATTATATTTAAAGAATGGTTTGATAGAATTGCCAGTATCAATGAAATTGTAATGTGATTCTTTGTATGCTAAGTTTATCTTCCCCTAAATTATGATTAAAGGAGTATAGTTTCCAAACTACTGGCTTGTGTTTGTTCACAATTAAATGTTTCTGCCTTTTTAAAGGAAAATATTGTTGCTCAGGGTTCTGGTTACTTCTGTATTCTTACTGATTATAGAAAAAGTAGAAAGAGTCGAAGTTCTTCAATCCAAGCTTCACTAATTCATTTAACAACCAAAATGGAAGTTGTGGGGATGCCTATCAATTGTGGAGTGACTGAACAAGTTGTGATATATGATTGGAATGGAATACTATTGTGCTACGAGAAATGATGAGATCAATGATCTTAAAAATTGTGATAGACTTGCTTGAATTAATGAAGGACAAAATGAGTAGAAAAAAGAGAAAGTTGTAAACAATAATAATAATATTTTAAGAGCAGCTTTAAGAAAATAAATCACTTTGACTATTATAAATATTTAAATAAACTACAAAAGATGTGTGAAAGAAAACATCATCTGCACCTATAGAAAGAATTGCTAAATAGAAATATGTACAAAATTATTTTACACACACATGTTACATGTATGGGTGTATGTTTGTGTGTGTGTGTGTAATAGCAGCCATCTCTAGTGTGGTGTGGGGAAGGAAAAAAATTTAAATGATAACTTTATAATATTGTTTATTTAACACTAATAGCAAATTATATATAAGCTTTGCAGTTTCATATGATCATCTTTTTATTATACTATGTTATGAAAACATTAGTTTTATTCCATAAATAGAAAAAGAAATATGCCCCTAATGAATTGGTTCCTCTGAATTACCACTGTGGTGTCCTCTTTTTTTGTATAATATGATCGTTCTCTCTGGGAGCAGTTTTCTTGGGGAAGTTTCTGGAGGCAGCCTTAGTTTCAGTTCAGAGTAATAAGCTCTC
Organism: Antechinus flavipes; assembly: GCF_016432865.1. Taxonomy (NCBI): domain Eukaryota; kingdom Metazoa; phylum Chordata; class Mammalia; order Dasyuromorphia; family Dasyuridae; genus Antechinus; species Antechinus flavipes. Next base: position 160,812,475 of record NC_067400.1, read on the forward strand.
CAAATGCAGACAGGTGTTAAAGTAGTTCTTTATTGTTTCTTCCAAAATAGCCCAGTTAGCTTTCTTTGTTTCCGAGAGCTCTTGTTGCTACCTTCAGCCTCTCTCTGAATCTTGGTTCTGCCTGACTGCAGATTAGTTTCTCAATCTCCCGAACTGAACTCTCACTTTGTCAATCTTCTGAAGTGACTTCTGGTTCTAGCTCAGCTCCAACTCGTGGCTTCTTCTGAACTGACTCTGACTGACTGACTGACTGAAGCTTTTTTTATGCTCAGTGTAAAAGGTTGACTCCTCCTCTGAGAGTGGGATTATGGGAGGTGTGAATTCACAAAGTTACAAAGTAACTTTGTGTATCTCCCATACTTGTGAACTCCAATGTGTGAGCTCTAATGTGTGACCTCTAATGTGTAAACTCTTAAAGGTACAAACCCAAGCACACAAGCATTGCTTCCATCAATTCCACTTAGTACCTTGTTTCAAGTTCTGGCCCATAACATCTCCTTGTAGGATCAGATCAATCATACTGAACTATGCTAAATTAGATAATTATTGTCTCTATCAATTCTCATGACCTAACACTTTGTAAGGATTCCAACATACCACTATCTCTTAGATTAGCTAAAATGACAAGAAAAGATAATGATAAATGTTGGAAGAGATGTGGGAAAATTGGAACACATATTGTTGGTGGATTTGTGAACTGATCTAACCATTCTGGAGAGCGATATGGAACTATACCTAAAGGGCTATAAAACTGTATGTATCCAAGTGTCTCTACTAGTCTGTATCACAAAGCAGTCATAAAAAAGGGAAAAAGGCTTACATTACAAAAATGTTTGTAGCAGCCCTTTTTGTCGTGGCAAGGAACTGGAAATTGAGTAGATGCCCATCAGTTGGGGAATGGCTGAATAAGTTATGGTATATGAATGTTATAGAATATTGTTCTATAAGAAACAATCAGCAGGATGATTTCAGAAAGGTGTAGAGAGACTTACATGGACTGATGCTAAGTAAAGTGAGTAGAATCAAGAGAACATTATACACAGCACCAAGATTATATAATGATCAACTGTCATGGACATGGATCTTTTCAACAATGAAATGATTCAGTGCAATTCTACTAGAATTGTGATGAAGAGAGTCATCTGCATTCAGAAACAGAATTCTAGAAACTGGGAATGTGGATAGCAACATTGTATTTTCACTTTTTTTGTTGTTCTTTGCTTGCTTTTTTCTTCTCTCTCATTTTTTTTCTTGTTTGATGTTTTTTCTTATGCAGCATAATAAATGTGAAAATATGTATAGGATAATTGCACATGTTTAACATATATTAAACATATGTGTTAATATATGGTAATAATAATACTTGCTGGTTAGGGATGGAAGTGGGGAGAAGGAAGGGAGAAAAATTTGTAACAACGTTTTGCAAGAGTGAATGTTGAAAACTATCTTTGCATATATATTGAAAATAAAAGGCTATTATTTAAACAAAAGGTTTTTTTTACTTTATTTAATACAGAATTAAGTTTAATATGATTGATAATTTTAATAAAATAAATATCACAATTGTTTACATTTATTTACATTTACTTTTGAGCATTTCTAATTTTTTTTGAATCTGACATTTTTCCTGCCAATTCATAATCATTGAAATGAAGTTTGTACTTAATATGAAACTTCCCTCTTGAACATTTCAAGATAATTTATAGAAATTATATGAAAATCTTCTAGAAAAGCAATTTTATTTATATGAACTATTAAAATTATAAATTAAAAATATTTTACTAAGATATCTTTGTATCTAATTATATAAATACAATCAAATATGCTTATACAATTGTAATTTTTTAAATGAAATGAACTTTAGAAAATATAGAATTATAATAAAAAAAAGAAAATCTAGATTCTTAGCATTTTTTTCATCACTGACTATTACTTCAAAGGACAATGGCTTTTTTTTTTTTAAATAAGTGAATGCTAGGGTTTTTTTTTGTTGTTCTGTCCTAGAACCATATCTGAATGGTGGGTTAGGTGCTCTCACATTACATACTAAGCATGGGTTCACTTTGGGGAAGTTCATACTTCTATTGTGGTTTTTTTCCAACTCTTATCATCTGGAACAGTAGTTCTCATAGTTCTTGCCAAAGCATTCTACATTTAACTAGATATGTTATGATATTATTCATCATAATCTGAGATTAGCTCAATCTGCATCAGTTGATCCCTACATTTCCTCACTGACATTTCCTTTACTGTAAGTCATAGAAGCAAAGGAAGAAGAGGGTAAGAGTAGCAAAGGACAAACAGAGTGATGTAAAGCCAGAGTTATGAATCTAGAGTCACAACCTGGGAATACTTGTTTCCAGTTTAAATATTCTGTGTACCATGATTTTTCTTGGGAAAGAGTACTATGCAGTGATCTGAAAAACAAAATGAGAACAAACATTGATCTAGAAATTCCCTGTTCCAGGTCAATGTGTCACCAATAATTTCCCTTTCAAAGTTTGTGGGTTCACAAGGCTCAATGTATAAACACAATAATTTGTACACAATCATTGAAAGTAGTGATAATCTATTGTAAAGTCATATGAATATTAGAAAGGGGAGAATGCCTTCCAGTAAACAGCTCTCTGTAGAGCCTAATTTAACCTAAGCTCCTTAAACTCAGTGTTGCTCTTTGGTACATTTTTCTAATGAGGACTGCAATTCTCTTCAGGTAGCAAATTGTTAAATATAAAATTTGCTGTTTTTATTTGTCTTTCTTTCTTCAAAGAAACCAATGATATTGGGAGGAGGATATCTTGACTTGCAAACAAATTGGATTCAATTGAGATAGAATTGTGCAAAGTCATCAGTTCCATTCTCTCTTTCAGAGCCATGGGAGTCTATAGTGTTCTTGTTTGGTTTTGTGGAGGTCTTGGAGCAACCTTCGTTTCAGTAGAGTAATCACCACAAGAATAGCCAAATATTCAAGTCCAAATTCTTTATTGTTTCCTTCACAATCTAGTTTCTTTGCCTGGGGCCCAGCTAGCTTTTTTGAGGGCTTTCAGATGGGCCTTGGTCTCAGTGTGGGGAGCAGGATAGTCCAGCTACCACCAGGCTGAGGAAGATGGAATGAACCTCTCTGAGTCCGAGGGCTTGTTTTTCAGCCTCCAGCCACCACAAAGGTGGAGGATGGAATCTGTCTCTGAGGCCCACCCTGACTGAGTTTGTCCCAACTTATATGCTTTATTATAATTAGCTCATTTACAGTATACTGAGTATAAACCAATAATTCTATCACTAGGGAACCATTATTTATTGTAAGATTATATCAGTCATACTGAACTAGAGAACTATTAATCACCATGCTAAAGTAGATAAACACTGTCATATCAATTCCACTTAACACCTTGTAAGAATCCTTGTTTCAGAGTTCTGGTCCATAACAGGAGTCCACTAGCAAGCCATAAGTGAAGACTTGCAATGGAAATGTTTCTCATAACTTAATGAGTGATTTCTTAATTGTGGATAAGGATAAGAGAGAGAACCTACAAAAATATAATGTACAGAAAATATGATCGACTAAATGTCAAAAAATGCACAAAAGAAAACAGCACTTGAAAAGTAGAACTAATCATATGGAAAAAGAGATACAAACATTAGCTGGAGGAAATCAAACATTAAAAACTAGAATGGGGCAAATGAAAAATAATGATTCTGTGAGACATCAAGAATCAAACAAATTTTAAAAAATGAAAAAATGGAAGAAAATATAAAACTGGAAAAATAGTTGACCTTGAAAATAGATGCAGGGAAAAAAAAAAAGAAAATAGATGCAGGAGAGACAATTTAAAAATTATTGGTCTACCAGAAGGCCACGTGGATAGCATTCTTCAAGAGATCATCAAGGAAAATTGCCCAAATATTCTAGAAACACAGCAAGAAATTGTCATTGAAAAAAATCCATCAAACACCTCTGGAAAGAGATTCCATAAGGAAAATCCCAAGGAACATTGTTACAAAATTCCACAAAAAACCTAGTATCTCAAGGAAAAAAATACTGCAAGCTGTTAGATAAAAACAATTCAAGTATCAAAGAACAATAGTCAGTATTATCCAGGATCTGACAGTAAAGTATTAGAGGGCCTGGAATACCATATTCCAGAAGGCAAAAAACTTGGGATTATAACCAAGAATTAACTATCCAGCAAAACTGAACATTATCTTTCAGGGGAGGAGATAGATCTTTAATAAAGTAAGAGACTTTCATTTTTATTGAAAAATAAAACAATTAAACAGAAAATTTGATTTTTAAACATAGCACTCAAAAAAAGCATAGAAAGGTAAACAGGTGGAAAATCTGTGTTACTTAAAGGATAACTGCAAATCTGTAATCTCTAACTCTTGAGAATTGTATAATGTTATTGGGGTACTTAGTAAGGCATATATGGATGGAGGATGTGGTGAATGGACTCTGATGTGATGATATCAAAGAAAAAGACAGTGGAAAAAATATTGCACTGGTCAAAAAGGAAAGGGACAAATAAAAATAAAATGGTACAAATTAGATTACATGAAGAGGCACAAAATACCCATTACATTAAAGAGAAAGAAGGGAGGTAGATAAACATTGTCTAAAGCTTAATCTCATCAATTTGGCTCAGAGATGGAATAAATTAATCACTAACTTTGGTATAAAAATTTATATTACTCTATTAAAAAGTAGGAGAAGAAAGGGAAATGAAAGGGGAAGGCTGATTAGAAGGAAGGGCAGAAACACTAGGAGAAAGGGGTAAGAGAAAGGAGAAGGCATGATAAAATGTAGAGAGCAGAGTGGGTTAGAAACAAAACACTGCAAAGGAGAGACAAAGTGGGAAAAGAGAACAAAATTATATACAGGGGAAAAAATAGGATGGAGGGAAATACAGAGCTGGTATCATAACTGTGAATGTAAATGGGATGAACTCTTCCATAAAACAAAAAGGAATAGCAGAGTGGATTAGAAACAGAATCTTACAATATTTTGTTTACCAAATGTGAAATGGCCTCAGATTCTGAAAAATGCAAGGGAGACTTTTAAAACCAAGGTCTTTTTCAGGTCTTGGTTTGTTTGAGGTAACATCCATTTAGTAGTTAAAGGCTAGGTAAGGCTTGGGGTAAAAGATGGTCTGCATTGCCTCACAAAAGAATCAGAGAGAGGAAGGCCAGGACATTTTAACAGAGGGTGAGGCTATTGTTCTAGTTGCCTTTTCTCTTTTCATGGTTTCTCTCTGCAGAACTTCATTGGCATGTCAGTTAGGTCTGTTCTCAGGTTAAAGATTTCCATAGGGTCAAAAAGCATTCCTAGAATACCTTTGATAAGAACTGAAATTTTAAGATTTTTTTGGGTCTAGCTTTGATAAAAAAAAAAAAAAAAAAAGTCCTGCTTGGTCCTGGGTTTTTGTTCATGCTACATATTTTCCTTTTAAAACAAAACAAAACAAAACAAACAAACAAACAAACAAACAAAAAAATACCCAGACAAGAGGAGCATTCATTTCAATTTTTTTTTTTCCTTTGGAAGTTTACTTGTCTACTTCTGACCAAATCTCCCATACTAGATTATGAGACTTTCCCCATTCTTTGTAGTAGTATGGTTGGGGAGAAAGCAAGCCAGATGTCAATAATTATTCCATTTCAGGAAGCTAGATTATTTCGTGGAGAGATTGTTAAATTTGACTTCATGAATTTTGAATCTGAATCCTGTCTCAGTCTCACTGTGTCATTTTGGGCAAATCACTTAACCTCTCTTAACCTCAGTATCTTCACTTACAAATGATGACAACACTCTTTTTATTGTATTTTTATGAGGCTCACATGCCTTTATGTATTTGAAATACTTTCCAAACTTTAATCCTCTACATAAATGCAAAAGCGTAACTAAATAGTGAACAAAGAGAATGAAAAATAAGCATGTGATCAGAATAAAGACAAATTTAAACTATGGTAATAAGTTATATTTCTAGCATGAAGTTGATTAACAAGGTGTGGTAAACATTCTTTAAATAAGCAGAAAACCCAAATAACCAGATTGGGAGTGAAATAGAGAAGCAGATTTTGAAGTGTAATTTTATGAGATAAATGACAAATAAACTGACATTGGGACTTATTTTGAAAAAAAAAAATTCATTATGCTCTGGAATGTATGCAGATTAAATATAAGACATGATGTCTTCTGTATTTATTATAAGAATAGAGGTTCATAACATTAAATATTATTAATTATATTATGTCTATAATATACATAGCATATATATATAATATACTTATACATAGACTATATAATGGCAATTGAAAAATCAATGAAACCCTTCAGTGCCTTCTGAATCATCCAAGAAAAAAATAAAATAAACTATGTTCAATGTAGTTTGAAGTTATGATTCTATTGGATTCTTGTTCTTTAAAAATTAGTATTCCATTCACAGCGTATATTTTAACTTTCTTTTTAACCAGAACTTTTTTTCTGATCAGTACATCCCATTCCCCAATTAGTTTGTTTAAATGTAATTACACTAGATAATAGAAAGTCTTTTATACCAAAGGGAGACTATTGTTTCTATAGTCATATTTCCTTTATTAGCTCTCAAAGAAATGTTCCAATTAATGATTGCCAGTCAGGCCTCTGAAATTATAATTACTTAGAGATTTCTGATAGCAGTTATTATAAGAATTCTGCTAATAATGTATTAGAGACTTATTATTTGAAGGCTATAAATCTATTCATAATCATATTAATTAGCATTAAAAATAAATCAGATTAATATGACACCACTATAGAATATAGGAAAAAAATTCAGTTTGCCTTCAAATCCTTCATATAGATATAGTCAAAGCCTCAGAGTTGCATTCCCAGACTCTGAGGCGTGCACTATATCTCCATGCACAACTGAATTCAATTTTAATAAATGGTTTCATTCACTAAAACAAGCTTTTTGGTTGACAAGATGCCTAATAAAGTTTGCCTGAGATGAAAATGTCAGTCATACTTCACTTTTTAACTGATTATTTTGGCATGGCTTAGGCACATTCCCAAGCTGCCTCACATATAGAACCATTCTGGAATGATTCTCACTGTAACATTTAGTTAGACTGATCAGTTCTGGTCTGTCTTTTTGGCCTTATGATCATCAGAGACTCAGATATTTCAATGTTCCCTCAAAAATGGAATATATCTAACAACTTTTAGTAAACAAAATTCTCCAAAAGGTTTGGGTACAGTTCTGTTGTTAAAGTAGAAGATATTTATATTCTATAATAGAAACCACAGATTATAATAGATCAGGAAAGTGATACCTTGTTAATGCATTAAATGCAATCTAATGTTATATTCTAAAGGTAAATTAGATTTTATTTTTTTTGTATTTGATTTTGAATTTGAAAGAAAGCAGGTCTTTGCCTAGTTGCTTTGAAATAACTGGTTTAAAATACCATAAGGTTACAACAGACCATAGAAATTATCTGGTCCAACTTGTTCATTTTACAGTAAAGAATCTGAAGCCTAGAGTAGTAAGGTTAGTTATTTTAGGTCACTTGAACAGCATGTAACAGATCTGGAATTTAATACCACATTTTCCACTACTCTTTCTACTTTATTGCAGTCTTCTGTCTATTGGCTAAAAGTATCAAACAAACTAACAATCAATAGACCTTTATTAGGTGACCCATTTCTAAGTTCCAGTTATTCTTCTTGGCCTTTGGGATACACAAATAAACATGGACTAGTTCTTATTTTCAAAGAGTATATATTTTATCAAGATAGACAACAAAATTGGGATTTGGACAATATGGCCTTTGAGGTTCCTTTGAATTAGAAAATCTAGGACCTTGTTAAACATAAATATCATCATAAAAAGTATAACCAAAGTAGAAGAAAATTCTTTTGTTTGTTTGTAATTTTTTTTCAGGGGGAGGAGGAATGGAAGGAATAGCAAACACAAATGGAAAACCTGAAAATCAAAGGATTTAAATAAATTGAAAGGAGGTGGGGTATTAATAAATAAAACTAGGAGATGATTTTATGGATAAAAACATAATAAAATAAATAAACAATTGATTAATTTGCTTGAAAAAGAAAAAAAAAACAAACAAAAGCCAATTATTAAGCATCAAAAGTGAAAAAGGTAAATGCATTACCAATGAATACGAAAGTTAAGCAATTATTGAGTATGTTGCACAATTGTGTGTCAGTAAGACTGCCAATCTAAGTGAAATAGATGGATTATTTACAAAAATGTATATATAAAGTACTAAGATTAATAGAGGAGGAAATAACCCTATCTTAGAAAAATAAAATGAAGTCATCAATGTGTTCCCTAAGAAAAACATCCCCAGGACTAGATATATTCCTAAGTGAATTCTATCAAATATAAGGAACTATTAATTACAATTCTATACAATCTTTTTTCAATATGTATGGAAGGAGCTTTATCAATTCCTTCTATGACACAAATATGATTTTGATACCTAATCCAGGGAGAGAAAACATAGAGAAAAAATATTAATGCAAAAACATTAGCAAGAAAATTACAATAACTTATCTCAAAAAGCATACAATCATTTTATCCCAGGAATGCAGGATTAGATTAATATGAGGGAAACCATTATCATAATTTATGTCAATAATAATAATAACAAAATTATGATTATCTCAATAGATGGAAAAAAGGCCTTTGACAAAATATAGCCAGTTATTATTTAAATAATTCTCATTAAAAAAAAAAAACTTGAAAGTATAGAAATCAATGCAGCCTTTCTTAAAATGATAAGTAATATTTATCTAAACCTTATGATATGTATTATCTGAGATAGGAATAAGATTAAGGAATAAGTTAAGCATTCTTAGTAAGCTCAGGGATGAAGCAAGGATGTCCATTATTATTGCTAAAAGTCATTATGGTATTATAAATATCAATTATGTGAAAGAATTAGATACTCTATCAAGACAATTAAAAAAATCTCATGATGAAAATTTTATCCATGTGGAGAGAGAACTAATTAACTCTCAATGCATACTGAAGCTTATTTTTCACTCTATTTTTATTGTTTTAATTTGTTTTTGTTTTCTTTTGCAAAATGGTAAATATGGAGATATATCTTGTATGACTTAATATGTATAATTAATATCAAATTGCTTGCTTTTTCAGGGAGGTGAAAATAATGTACTTATAGTACCAAATCTTTATTTTCCCCAGATAAAATGCCTTCTAGATCCATCTTTCCCAAGTTTTATAGGTAAATCTGATTCATTTTGAACCCAAGATTACACATTTGTAACTATCAAATTTCATGTTATTGGATTAAACCCCATGTTCAGTTTTGTCATAATCTTTAAAAATTCTTGCTTGTTAAGACTCCACCTCTTCACATGTTATCTAATTATGTTATCTAATAACATAGGATAGACAAATGCACTGCAGCATTTCTAAGAATAAATGTTATTTGTTGAAATGGAGTCTGATTTCTCTTTGTTGATTTAAAAGCATAGACACCCTCCCAAATTAACTAAGATCCATGTTAATTCCTTTATTTCACTGAAACATTCAAGTAAACTTTTATTCTTAAAGGTTTTGTTATCACAGTATAATCCCTGATAGGTCTGCTGAGGAGCAAAGGCTTTGAAAACTGGTGTCATGATCACTGTATTTCAGTTGTATGAAAACAGACTAGCTAAGAGTAATGAAAATGTCTTTTTCCATAATGAGGAAAATTCAAGGATGTTATCACATTAAAAATATTTTGAATATATCAACTTATGAATACCACCTGCTAAGTCATAAAGATTTTATGCTATATATTAATGAAAGCAAGGCAGTGTGTTAACAGTGAACAGAACATAAGTCTGGACTGAGGGAATGTCACCATTTCATCTTCTAATCTTTTTGTTTATTAGGTTGGACAAATCACTGTACCTCCTCCTGAATTAATTTCATTATCTATAAAATGAATAACTTAGATTGCTTGGCCATTACAATTCCTTTTGGGAATCATAGGTAGTATACTAGATAGAATGACAGGCCTGAAGTCAGGAAGTCCTGAAATTGAATCTGGCCTCAGATGCTTACTATCTATGTGACCCTGGGCATATCACTTAATCCTGTTTGTCTCAATTCGTCATCTTTAAAATAGTCAGAAAAGTAAATGGCAAATCACTTTAATATCTTTGCCAACAGTTCTAAAAATGAATGAATTGGTCCTTCTATCTCTAAATCTAATCTATATTATGATCACAGGTATACCCATACCAATGAAATAAAAGATTTTTGATAGAAAAAGTATTATACAAAATAAACAGTCCATTTGACCAAAGAGAAATTGTTGAGTCTATCATTTACAGCTATGAATTATCTTGGTTTCCAGCAATCTTGCTTTGTATTTATAAACTTTTGCTACCTTTTTCACATTCTTTTTGGTTTAAGGCTCATTTGCATATGGCTTATATTCTTCTACTAAATTCTAAGTTCTATGATTTGGAAGATTTGATTTTCTTTCTTCTTTGAGTTTTCCCCAAAGCTTAGCACAATGTTTGGAATAGACTGGGCAGCTAAAGCACATTTGAGAATCAAATAGTGTATAACTGAACACAATGATCATCTAAAATGAAACATTTTAACATTCCTTCTTAAAACACAGAAAATATAAAATATAATGTAACGTTTCTTCTCTAAATTATAATTGTTCTCCAGGAGCAGGTTTCTCGGGGGGGGGGGGAGGAGTTGGGGTTCTGGAGGCAGCCTTCTTTTCAGTTCAATGTAATAATCACCCCAGATGCAGCCAGGAGTTAAAAGTTTAGATCCTTTATTGTCTCTTCCAAAATCTTATCTCTTTCACTTGGGGCTCTGCTAGTTTTCTGGAGGCCTTTCTCTCTCCTTGGTTCCAAGAGCTCTTGTTGCTAGTCCTTTGCCTCTGCCAGCTTCAGCCTCTAGCTCAACTCTGAATCCAAAGCCTCCAGCCAGAAAAAAAAGTGGAAGTTGGAATGAATTTGACTCCTCCTCTGAGGAGTTCTCTAGTGGGCTTGTCCTTTAGTGGGCTTGTCCTTCTGACTTGTGAATCTCCTGGACTTGTGAATCTCACACTGAATCCTGGCTCTGAATTTCCCAGAGCTTCCAGTGGGCTTATCCTTTTATATGCTCTTTTAGAGGTGTGAACTCTTAAAGGTGTGAAAGATGTGAACTCTCTTAAAAATGTGAACTCTAATGTGTGAACTCTCTTAAAGATGTGAACTAAGTACATAAGCATTGTTTCTGTCGACACTATTGACTTAGGACCTTGTTTCAAGTTCTGGCCCATAACATCTCCCACTCTCTTTTGATTTAGAACATAGGTGGTCATGACTTCCTTGACTTCTCAAGGAGGTGAGACCCCCAAAAAAGAAGGTGATCATGCCTTCCTTGACTACTCACAAAAAGAATAAAAACGCCATAAAAAGGAGGTGATTACACCCTCCCTGACATTTCAGGAAGGGAGATGAAAACACCAGAGCAAATGGGAAATCAAATCAGATTAGCAGGTTTCTGAAGGGGCTCACTTGAAACAGGTATACATAAATCCATCAATATAGGAGATATTACACATAATTACATAAATTACATAAGCACATAGTAACACAGGCTAGTAGTGATGTAACAAATAACATGAATCAACATGCAGAAGTATACATGTCTATAAGTCCTAGAAATCATCCAAAAGGAATCTATTGTCCATTAGTTCATGTGCCAGGAATCCAATAATTCCTGCAAGTTTTGAAGTCCTGCAGTAGTTGCATCAACAATTTTTCATCTCAAGGAATCCAATGATTCCTGCTGGTTTTCAAGTCTTGCAACAGTCTCATTATCAGCCATGCTCTTTCAGTGTCATATGTTTCTTAGACCTTCTCCTTTGTTTTGAGGTTTTTCTCCTTTTCTGTCTCTTTCCAGGTGCTCATTGCCACCCATCTGTTTCCTTCTCCATCTATAGGAATACAAGCATCCCCTTTTTTCCCAGGCAGTTAGCCTATCTAATTCCCTTCTATTTACCACTTTCTAAATCTCTCCTCATCATCTGGCAATTACATTGGAGCTGTTTGCACTGTATACTGCCCTGTTGGTTTAAAAAGCCTGTATTCTCCCCAATTGTAATCCATCTGCTTGCTTTTTGGCTGACTGATCATGTAATCCCTTTCTGCCATGTGATTGTTTTTCGGCAGATTGATCACATCAGAGTCTGGATCTTCTAAAGACTCACTGGATGTAACCTCAGCTGCCATTATTCCCCACTTATCTTGTGTATGATATCTTGGAGCTGGGCTCTGTCTCTTATTTCCCTAGGTCAATGTACATTCTGAGGCCCAGTAGAAGCCCTTGTGGTATTTTGGACCTAGAGTTCTGGGTTTTATTCTCTCACCCTGTCCTCTCACTCTATCTCTATATCTACACTGAGCTCTAAGATGTCCTATTTTTCCACACTGAAAACATTGATGAGCCTCTTTAGAAGTCCCTTGTCAAGATGAACCCTGACTTCCCATGTTCATCATAGTCTGGGTATAATAAGCATTTGTGCCTACTGTGGCACAGCGCCTCATGATCTCCTCTAAAAGAGCATCTTTGTGTAGTCCCCATATAATTCTTTTTGCAAATCTCATTAGCATTTTCCTTAGCCAGATATCTGGTCATTATTTCTGTAGCTGCATTTTCTCCAATGGTTCTTGTGACAGCTGTCTGCAAACATCCCACAAAATCTGCAAAAGGTTCATTGGGACCTTGCTCTAATTTTGTGAAGGCTTCCCCTCTATCTTTTCCTGGAAGGGTATTCCAAGTTTTTATAGCCGTTGCTGCAATCTGCTCATAAGTTGTTGTGGGGTAATTAATCTGTTCTGAATTCTCTCCATACTGACCTTCACCCGCTAGTTGGTCAAAAATGATTTGTACATTAACTCCTGTTTGCCTATTGCATCCAGCATGAATCCTACATAATTCATGATACTCTGAAAGCCACAACAAGTTTTGTCCAGGTTCTAAACATGTCCTTGCTATGGATTTCCAATCACTCAGGGTTAAGATTTCATAAGATAAATTATCTAGTAACATCTTAACATAAGATGATGTAGCTCCATAAAGAATGCAACCCTTTTTCAAATCCTTAATTTTTTCCAGACCAAAAGAAGTGTATCTTCTCCTTTTTTGATCTGGAGTCAATCTCTTCAATCACAGGGTATGCATGTATTAAATCAGATACATCCTGTCCTTCATTTTTCGCCTTAACCAGTGCTTTTTCTAAACTTGTCATAGGCTGCTTAATAGGTGATTCTGTTTGTGCTTCTCCCCCTTCTCCTTTTCCCTTCACCCATGAAGGGTTAATTGAGGGAAGTAGATCAGAGGATTGGGAATGATCTAATTTCTCCTGCTGTGAGTTCTTCTCTGATTCTTCATCCTTTTCCCCTAGTTTAGTTGGAACCTCCCCCTCCTGCTCTTTCTTCTTTTTTCCTTATTCTAACACTTATATAATTTCCTAAAGCCAGTATGTATTAAATGTGTCTTTGGAAATTGAGTCAGTTCCATTTTTATTGTAGAATTGACAAAATTGCTCTCCTACTAATTTCCACTCATCTAGATCCAATTGTTTTTCCATAGAGAACCAAGGAGATGTACACTGTACAGTTTCTAAAAGTTCAGTGATCTGCTCCCAAATTATAATCAAACCTTGGTTTTTCAAAATCCTGAAAATGCTTTCTACACATTTTCCTTGAAGAGAAACAGAAGGCTATTTTCTAAACATCTGTCCCATTTCAGCTGAAATTCTACTTTAGTTCTTTAAGAAAGTTTCCTTGTTGTACTCACCCTAATTTCTGGGTCACAGATGAAGGTTCTTGGTCTCACATTCAGGTGCCAAAATGTAATGATCTTCTTTAAAATATAATCATTCTCTGGGAGCAGGTTTCTTGGGGGACTTCTGGAGCAGCCTTCATTTCAGTTCAGAGTAATAATAACCTCTAATTCAGCCAGCTGTTAAAGTCCAGATCCTTTATTGTCTCCTTCAAAGATAAAGAGGAACAGTTTGCACAAACATAATAAGAATTAATATTTAAACATTTATATACCACCTTCTATATGTTAGGCATTATTCTGAGCTTCATAATTATAATCTACTTTAATGCTCACAACAACCTGAAGAGCTAGATGCTATTATTATTTCCACTTTACATATATGATAAAGTTTATGAAACTTGCCTAGAGTCACACAGCTAGTGAGTGTCTGAAGATATATTTGAACTCAAGTCTTGCTGACTCCAGGTCCAGATGAGTCAAAGAATAGTTAACTTCAGTTTGTCTGGATTATAGATTTCTAAAACAGTAAAAATATGAAATAAAGTAGGAAAGACAGATGGAGAGCAGATTTTGAAGGGTTTTAAATATCAGACTATGGTATTTATATTTTAATCTTACAGACAATGAAAAGGGACTGAATATTTTTCAGGAGTGAAGGTGGATGATAATTTGGAAAGGGGAGCTATTAGAAGCCTTTGGAGGTCAATTGAAGAGTGACTATAAATATTGAGAATCAGACAAAGGCAGAGACAAATGGGCAGAGAGAGAGAGAGAGACAGAGAAAGAGAGACAGATTTTCAGAGATCAAAGAAGAAACAAAGAGGGACAGAGAAGCAAAGAGAAAGAGAGAAAAAAAGATAGATCAAGAGACAATAACAAAAAAGTGACAGAAATACTTAGATCCAGAGAAACAACTGGAAAGACAGATATACCCACTGAGATAGAAATGGGTCAGATTACTAAAGTATCCAGGAGGGAAAGAGATTAAGAAAAATATATTTAATCTTGGTAAAGAGAAGAGCTACCTCTTTCTCAAAAAAAGTAGAATAGGACAAGAGGATAGATGTTGTTGGATTTCCTGTTTCAGGTCCCTTCTAAATTTAAATTCTATTATCATATAATTTTACTGTTAATTTTCTCTCTCACATAATTACAGAGAGTGACAATTGACATATTTTCAATAGAATACTGAGGATAAAAATAACTGTGACCTAGAAAAATAGTATTTGTCAATGTCTCAAAGATGAATAAATAAGCATTTGACATGAATTGATCTGAGCAATTCATTGTGGCCACAAATTAATTATTGCCAAATAAATTGGGGGATTTGACTCAATACTCTCAATATATTCAAGATCTTGAGTATTGTTTTCCTTCTACATTAGAACCACATTTCATGTTATTGAGTGACTTTTCTTCATTATTTAGGCCAAAAGTATAGTTCTCAAGGGAATTATTGATTATCCATGATTCTGTATTTAGAGTCTAAATGACCCTAGACATTACTGAATTTTGGGGAGTGCTACAGTGGTGATGGACAGTGTGAATTCTAATTCTTATTCCTAATTAAAACCATGTTGATTATGCCATATGGCTGGATAGTGAATTATATTAAAGAGAGTTGGTGGAAAGAATTTCTGGTTCCTAATTTTTCCTTCTTAATGTTCAGAGCACATGAATAAAAATGACATCGCTTGAGGAGAGCCCAATATTCTGCTGCAATCCAGATAGAGATGTTTAGAAAATCACAAGGTGGGGAATAACAGTAATCTGTATATTTAAGAATGAATCAAAGAAATCCTTAATCAGGTCTGCATAATTCATTTTAACTCAAGATGTGTCTGAATTATTTAATTCAAATAATTTCAATTCAATTCCAGTTCTATTCAGTTCAATTTCACTCAATAAGTATTTATTAGAAGCCCACTCTAATGGTATCTGGTACTGTAGCAGATAATAAACCACAAAGACAAAAATCAAAATGTTTGTCCAAAAGCAACACATATATAAATAAATACAAAATATAGGCAAAACAAAGAGAAAGTAATGTTGTGGGTGAAGTGCTCATTTCTGTGTCTTGGAGATAAGGCCTGAAATTAGCCTTGAATGGAAATAGTCATGACACAGAGGTGAAATTTAGTGAAAAAATTTACAGTACTTGAACTTTCATTTTGAATTTTAATGGATAACATTTCTGCAGTCATAAAAATGTTGTTAATATGTGGCATTTGTGGGTATATTAACTGTTTCTTATCCCCTAGAATTTAATTTTCCCAAGGCTCCATGACACATGAATAGAGCTGGGAGGAGAGTGGGGACTAGGGAATGTATCTCTTTATTTTAACAGTCATCTGTGTCTGCAAACAACAATGTGTCCTGAAAAAGAATGTAGCTAGTGACATGCTTATTACTTAAATGCAATTACATACATAAAGTAGTTTGTGGCTACTGCCACTGCCGTGGTCACTCCTTTTCTTCCTTTTCCACTTTCTCCTCCTCCTGCTGCTCTTCCTCCTCCTGCTCTTCCTCCTCCTCTTCCTTCTTTCTCTCCTCCTTCTCTCCCTCTTCTTGTCCTCCTCACACTGCTTCATCAGTCTCAATAGTATGCTAAGACACAAGAATGTAGGAAATTAAATATTTTAAAGAAGAAAGACATTTACCTAAGACAATGTTTGGTATTTGATACTGAAACTATGACAGATAAATTTGTGATAATATAGATATAAACAGGTAAAATATAAAATAAAAAGGTTTATATAATATAATCTATATTGTATTAATGTTGGAAGGCATAATATAAGATAATATAACAGCAATAATGGTGTTATTATTAGTTTTAATATTTCTTATATTATATAATGTAATATATATTTATATATATTATATATAATTATGTTATATAACAACAATAATTGTGTTATTAGTACTAATAATAACATGATTATTGTTGTTATAACAAATAACAAGTTTCCAATGAACAAAATTATAAATTAAATAAATTAAATTACAAAATAAATAGCAAAAATCTTTTAATTATGTAAGAAAATTAACATTACTCTTATAACCAGCATTGATCTATTTTTTTAATTATTATTATTTTATTTATTTATTTATTTATTTTTTTGCTGCAACATAAGAAAGAGAAAACATTACCAAATGAAAGACTAAGGATTTTACATCCAAATTTATTCCCTACCCACAAGACATCTTAGCTAAGCATATATCGATAAATATAGATCTGGAGTTTCTGTAAGCCTGCTAATTTCCCCATATTGGTATGTCAATTTTTGTCTTTACCCAGGATTTTACTATCCCTGGGGCTTCTTTGCCTCTTAAATACCAACTAAGCTAAGTCATACTATCTTCACATTTTCATTTATGCTTTTAGGCCTGAATACTTAACTCTTGCAAACACATAGCTGAAGTCCCATTCCCAAATCAAACTGTCAGAATGCCACAAAGAGGAAGTATTTAGTTTCTATGTCACAAATGATACTGTATTTGCATGTTATATTATTAATGACTTTTCTATTCTTTCACATAGAAATATTAACCAATAATAATAGCAATCAGGCTACTCAACAGCCATGTACAACAACAAAAATATATAAAAACAGCATATGGAAATAATATTTTATTGTTTGTTTTTTAATGAAGCTTCTAAGTATTAATATTAGTTCTCATTAATAATTCATAGGATAATAGTGAAGATCAAATGAGATGTTGTACACAAAAGGCTTTATAAAATATGACTTGTGTTTTTGGTCTGCTGGGGTAGAGGCAAGAAACTAGAACACTGAACTTGGACTAAAAAAAACATTCTGTGTGTGAAGCCCTTGGGCGCTTGATAACTAGATTACTCAGGGAAAGACATTTAATCTCTTTCAGTCCTTTCCTTACACCTTAAAAGGAACCAATGATACTTTACAGAATTCTTGGTGAGAATCCAAAAAAGATAATAAATGTGAAATATTCACAGATTTGATATTATTTTATAAATAGTTTTAAGAAATATCATGTTTGTTATCGGGTGACTTTTGGTTAAAATAACATATAATATGTTGGCATATACATTTTGATTTCAAGAAATGAGTTCTTTAGTAATGACACTCCATCTCCAAAGCAGATTCACAGTTTTTTTTCTAGAAAGACAATTGTTACATACTAAGAGGGTCATAAAATTAGTGTATTTCAGACAGGACTTGAATCCTGATACTAATTCCTGTCCCAGTGTATGAATTGAGTTTTTCACTTAAGTTTCAAAGTATATATTTTTCTCCAAGAAATTCAATTAGTAAAATAATTTACAGAAGTTTTGTTTTGATTTTTAATGGATAACACTTCTGCAAACATAAAAATGTGATTTATATGTAACATTTATAGAACTATTAACTAAGTGTGGGTCATTCCACAAAACTTGATTTTCCCAAGATAACATGGCATGAAAGCCACATCAGATGAATTTCGGACTCACTGTTCTTATGTATATACTCATGGGATACTTATAATGTGAACTGTTAATCTGTCAGCATGGGGTTTCTTTCTAATTACCAATGAGTTTTAGCCTCATCACTTGCCAAGGACATTCTAACCTTCTAAAAACACTGATGTAGTTATCTAATTGGTAACCCCACTTTGTATATGTATTCTATAGTAATTAAATTGTTTTTTTATTGTTATATAATTATTAATTACAAATTTTAATTTTTGTCTAATTTGTATCTTTTAAAATTTGTAAAACACAGTAGAGAAATTTTAGGTTATGTTATATACACACCTACATACAAATATACATACATATATATATATATATATGTGTGTGTGGGTGTGGGTGTGTGTGTATACATACACACACATACACACACACACACATCTATTATATATGTATACACACACACATAATATGTACATTCATGGTTTTTGTTTAGTTATTTAAATAATGTCTGACACTTTGTGACTTTATTTGGGGTTTCCCTAACAAAGACACTGGAGTTGTTTGTCATTTCCTTCATTTTAGAGATGAAGAAACTGAGAAAAAGAATGTTAAATGACTTGCCCAGAATCACACAGCTAATTAATGTCTGAGACCAGTTTTGAACTCACTAAGATCCTTGAGTTATCACACTAGAATTTTAACAAAGATGATTCTTTTTGACTCCAGGCCCAGCATTCTATTTACTGTGCCATTTAGTTGAACATAGCTGAGATATACATGTAGAATCTATAAAGTCTCAATGCATCTGTAAGTTTTAATAACTTTAGAAGCATAAATGCTGCAAAGTGACAGTAAATACATATATTTTTATTTTAGGGAAATTTGAATATATATTTTTTAAATTTTAACAAGAAATAGTATATGCAATAGTTTCTGGGTCCATTTTCTCCAAACTGTGGATTGGTAATACCTTGGACACTTTGTTCACCTGATTTATCTTCCTGAGACTTTTTATAGTGTGATGATTTCCAATATGACAGGTATCCATTAATAATCTAAGTATTTGAATGATTTTAAGGCTAGGATTACAAGAGCAATATTTTAGTTAGTAAGCAGCAATTTATGCAAATTTTTAAAAGTCTGAAACTTCACTAGTGTGATATAAAGCACAAGGTAGTGCTTACATTGAATTTTAATAAGAAATATAACATACCTAAAGTTTTAAAACAATAACCTTTCAAATGTTAATTTTTGTTTTTGTAAGCATTTATACTTCTGAAGTTTGTTCTAAAACTTTGGGAACTGAAGTCATTATAACTATCTGTCTACAGTGATTTTCTGTTATCTAATACATTAGAAGTTTAAATCATGTCTGAGATACTAACTCTGCAGTCCTAGGCAAGTCATATAACTCTTTTGTGCATCAATTTCCACACTTTTAAAATGTAAATAATAATAGTATCATCTACCTTCCTGGAGACTTGTGAGGATCAGATGGATAATCATATACAAAATGCTATGCAATCTTAATTAAGTCTATAATTTATAGTTTTGATTATTTTATAATAATATTTATTATATAATTAAAAGATAATAATATTGTTATTAATTATGTAATACTGTATTATATATTTTATTTTATATTATAAAATATTACATCATATATAGTTAATTATATAATTACTATATTAATATAATTATTATAATGATATAATTTTTTGATTATTTTGTAATAATAATAAGAATAAAATCATCTGTTGTTATTCCAGTTTTAAAAAGTTTTTTGTGTTTTGTTTTTAAATATATTTAGACTTCTTTTTCTTTGGTCTGAATGGTATAGTGAAATGCTATACAGACTGAAAAAGAGGAAAATAACTTTTCTCCTATTCTATAACTCAAAGAAAAATATTCTCTTTTGCCCATTTAATGATATGGGCTTATCCAAAACAGGAATTTTACAGCCATAACCTTAATGTGTTGGTACTTTGTTATAAAGGAAGACAAAGATGATACAGCTATAGTCAACCACAAATATAAATAGAACATATCCTCAAAATCAAGTGTCACTGAAAAAGGGATAGGTGGAATCTAGATGTATACTAACAAACAGCTGCATAAAATTATCATAAAAATCTATTTATTTCGAAAGCCAGACTACGAACAGTATCTGTAATTGTCTGAATTGGGACTCAAGGGACATTTCTGGTACCTGCAGAGAAGATATAGATAAGAAGAACCCCTCAGTGCATTCTCAGGATCACTTTAGGGAAGACACACACACACACAGTAAAAGTGGGGAAGACAAAAATTAATTACAGTACTTTTTTAGGCTTCATTCAAAAATTTTAATATCCATATTTGATGGAAGTAGTGAAGCATTTTGGCATCTATCCAAACAAAAATAACATATCAAAAGGGTCACGTTCAATCTTTGGAAAGAAAAGACAATACTTATATTTAACCAGGAATATCGTATCCACAGAATGCCTCTGAATTTTCTCTCTTAAAGAGATAAGAAGACTATTTCTGGGAGCATTATGATGACATATGATGGCAGTATACTAGAGAGATTTTGGAGTATGAGTACACATTCTAGAACTGGTTTGTTTGATTAGGAAAAGCACTGGCTCACAAACTTTGGCTTCTGTCTCTTGGTTGGACTCCTTGCCTGACAACTTCTGATGAGAAACACGCTATAAAAGAAAAATTGTAGGACTTCCAACAAGGCTGATATAGGGACCTGGGAAATGGTCTTAGTCCCTTGCCTTTATTCTTTTCCATTTTAAATGGAGCAAATGGAAGCACCAAACTAGTGGGTTTTGAAAGGTCAAGAGATTTGTCCTCTGGGGAATTTAGTCCAATCTGGGATTTGAAGCCGATCCAGCATAAATACCCTTAGCATCCAAGAGCATTTTTGGTGACATTTGGAACCTGGCCCATTGATAACTGGATAAAAAAAAATTAGTAGTGATACCACATTTGGATGTAAATTTGGTGAGATAAATAATATAAAAGAACTGAGCTAAATCTGATCTTATTCTATAAAACCTTCAATGTAAGATATATGAAGATGGTATTTTCAAGGTTTTAGGAGAAATATTTGTACTACGGTTTTTTTTTTTAATTTTTTACTATATATTTGAAGTAAATATGCTTTTGTAAAATTGATTGATTGGTTAAGTGAAATTGAGAGATATTAGTCATTGGTAGCTAATAACAAGGTGGCATGGGAGAAAAACCAAAGGTCAAACTGATGGCATTGGAAAAAATAGCCCAAATCATAAAGGAAACCCTCACCATTTGGGGGAGCAGATGAAGCCTGTATGTAAGAACTAGAGTAACATCAGAGTACAGGGAGTATTGCAGCACTCATTTTCTCCTATTGAAATGATATATTTAGATTTCTGAGGAGACTTGTGAAACCACTTGATTTTACTTCCTTGTTATTACAAAGTAATATGACTTGCCCACAGTTTTTCCAATATAGAATACAACCTTCTATATTAAGGCTATTATAGATTTTTTGCCCATCACAACATACATGTTCAGAAATCAGCAGAAGATCTCAAGGCAGAAGGGTAAGAGATTAGAAAAGGACTGAGTATAGTAATTTGTAATGTTTGGGCTTGCTTTCTGGAAGACCTCGGGATTGGCCTGAGTCCTTGGCCTTTAGTTGGAGAAGTGATGAAAGAAGGAGAACCACCATACAGCAAAGATAGAATGTCTT
Source organism: Antechinus flavipes (assembly GCF_016432865.1). NCBI lineage: Eukaryota > Metazoa > Chordata > Mammalia > Dasyuromorphia > Dasyuridae > Antechinus > Antechinus flavipes. The sequence continues at coordinate 160,834,454 of NC_067400.1, forward strand.
TCTTCCAGTCCTTCTTACTCCTTATTTACCTTTTTGTAATTACATCATTGCAGCATAGTGATTATGTGTGAATTTAGAGAACCATTACATCACCATACTAAGTTCTAAGTATATATGTGAACTAGAGAGCCATTATATCATCAGTTCCACTGACTTAAACCTTATTTCAAGTATACTTCTCCACAGTTCTAGCCCTCTACAGTAATTTTGCTGATGAATGCATAGAACAAATCAATTCATGTGTTTAGAGTTGAAAAGGATCTGGAATATTGATAAATCAGTTTTAATCTTAGTTATTGATTACCTGTTGCATATTTATTATAATATATTTGTAGCTTTCAATAGTGAACAATCACCTCAGAGAAAAAATCTGATGCTAAATTGACAAATGGCTGTTAAATTGCCCATAGCTGTTCTTTTAAATTGTCTTCATATATTTGACAAATATGAAATTGTTCCCTTTCTCCCAATTTACTACCTAGCAAAAGAAAACTGAGCTAAAAACAGTGTAATAGCAAGCAAAAGCATTATTACTTCAGTTTTTTCCCCCTTATTCTTTGTCTGCATTCACATTGCTATTTAATGTCAACTTCTCAAAATTGCCAGAGGGTACTTGTCTTAAATAGAGCTCAGTGTCAATCCATGATTAAAAGTACTATGTGAAACAAAACTATAATACTAGGATCTTCAAATACAACATGAACTCTAAAACTCAGACAGGGTGTATTTGACACTGACTTCATGATATTAGGGAGTGAAAACCCCTTTGGCGTTGGCCTTGAACATGAAAAGGGATTGTCAATAATTGTGATGTCATTTTTAGCAGGAGACAGATTTTGATGAGCCCCAAATTTATGTTTCCTTTTCTTTTCTAGAGTTGTGTTCCAGGTAAATGCCATCTGACATCTGAGATTCAAGGACCTTTTGTGAATCTATCAGCTCAATCTATAGTATTTTCTCATACTTTTTGTATCCACAGGCCATGAACTTGAAATAAGAATTTTTTGTTGTTATTATTTTTCTTTAGATCTCCAGCTCTTAACACAGTGCCTGGCAGGAAGTAGGCACTTAATTAATGCTTATTGTATGCCTTGACACAGACCACTATCACAACCAAATGATTCTACAATTCTATTCCCTATGTCCACTTATTTTCCAATATGTTTGTAGCTTTAGAGTGCTTTGTTTTAAACAAATATCCATATGTTAAATCTTATTATAGCAAGTAACTTGTTTAATCTGTTACTTTTTATATCCAAGGCCATTGATTCTTGGCAGTCTTCATATACCAATGGATCCTATTTAAGACTTAGTTTTCAAAGGACACAAATAACAAATTGATTCTATCCTAAGCAGAATTAGCTAAGTGGTGAAGTAGGTAAAATACTGTGTCTGCGTTCAAATCCAGTTTCAGATAGTTGTTAGCTGTGTGATATTTGACAAATGATATATACCTCTATTTCAGTTCTCCCAACTATATAATGTGGATAATAATATCATGTATTTCCCAAAGTTGTGAGAATCAAATGAAATATTTTTACAATTCTTAGCTTAGAGCCTGGCATATAGTAGGTGCTTAAGATATGTTTGTTTTGCTTTTTTTCCCTTTTCTACTAATTGAGGTTCTTGACCTTTTGTGGGCTACTTGAAGGCTAAACATTTAGAGAAGAAAAGGATGATTTACTCATAGTTCTCCAATATATTTAAGCAGTGTTATAGCAGATGTAGTAAATTGTATAACTGGTACAATAGCTTTTGCACATAAAACAGACTCTAGGTATTGGAACTACCCTGTTTAAATCCCTATCCCCACAGAACTTTGTACCAATAGCTACTGGAACAGTATACTGGAAGACAATAATAACGGGTCAGAAAATTTGATCATAAACATGTGAGCCTGTATCCTCTGCTACTGGGGAGGCTAATAGATCATTTGATATTTGTTCTGACCTACCATAGGGCTACAGTTGATTGGGAGTCCATACTAAGGCAAAGAGTAATGGTCAATATCTGAAAGTGAGGAATTACTAAGGTGCCTAAGGAAAGGTGGTCAAGAGTAGGTCAAAAATAGAACAAGTCCAAACTTCCATAGCAGGGGAGCAGGCTCATGAGTGACAGCTATGTTTCTAGTTGGGCTGAAATAGGAAGTGTGGTATCAAAAAATAAAAATTGATCAAATGTGCAATTGGACAGTATGTGAAGCATCAATTCCTGAACTGCTGAATGCCATTTTGTCAGCATATAGAATTCTATGAACAACCTTTCCTATTTGTCTCCACTTGGGACTAAAAAAAAATTTTTTTTAAAGTTCTAGTATATTAGCTGTAGTAGTTTTTAGTATGTAAATAGGGCATATTTTGTGCAAGACACTGTACTAAGCATTTTATAAATATCACCTCACAATCCTGGGAGGAGGTATGTAGATGATATTATGATCCTAATTTTATAAGTAAGGCAAAAAGTCAAATGACTTTCTTAAAGTCACAAATGTAGTTAATCTATTGAGACTAGATTTGAAGTCAGGTCTTCCACGCCATGTGTATGTGTGTGTGTGTGTTTGTGTGTACAAATACATATGTGTATACATACATATATATACATATATGCACATATATGCATAAATATACACACATCTGTTTACCTGTAAACCAAATAAGTATGTAGGTATATAGGTGTGTGTGTTTGTGTGTGTGTGTGTATATATATATATATATATATATACACACACACACCTATATATAATACCTATTGAAATGATACTAAAGAAGGATATAATAATTTTATGATTAGTTCATTCAGGAAAAAATGCATATATCTTCTATTATAAGCATTGATATAGTTAAAGAGAAAATTACAATTTGCCTGAGAGACCACTTCATTATTTTCCAGGAGACACAGGCAGGTGGTACAGTGAATAGATATCTAGATTTGGGATCAGTAAGACCTGAATTCAAATTTAACTTCAATCACTAATTAGCTGGGTGACCATGGACAAAGTGAATAACCCTCTTCTATCTGAGTTTCTTCATCTATAAATGAATGAAACAATAGCAATTACTCCCAAAGTTGTTTTAAAGATAAATTTCTAAAGTATTCATTGTGTTAATCATAAAAGTGCCCATATTAATGCTAGCTATTGTTATTATTCTCTCTGATATACTGTGAATGTTACTATTTTAGTAATAGACCTTGATACCATTTAGTCAATCATTTGAGGAAAAAAATGAAATTAAAAACAATAACAACAGAAACAACCACATAACAGTGTTAATTCAGGAAAGGGGTCAAGATATCCAAGGGGTCAAATGATTATATATAATCAATAGATTTCCTGAATGTTTTTGCTTTTCCATAAATTGCCATATTGTAGGCAAGTTTAAATGATACAAGAATTTCATTTAGCTGACTTCAAAAAATAAGTCATTAGTTCCATATAAACTGGTGGAATCGACTAATTGTCTTGTTATTCCATTGATAATATCAGCATTCTTTCAGTAATTCAATTAAGCAAATATTTATTAAGTGCTAATTGCATGCATGTCACAAAACTGGGTTGAGAAGACTGAATCTGAAGACTTGAAAAGTTTGCTATGATAAGAATGTTTTTTCTTGAAAATTAATGATCTCTTTTCCTAGAAAGATTTTTTTCTTTTGATTTGTAATGTTTTCCTTAGAAGTCATCGCTGATTTCATTCCATAAATTAGAAGCACAAGTAAATGACCAAAAGAGCAAAAGGAGAGGAAGTAAAAAAAAAAAGAAATAGGAGTTTTTCATTGACATATTTTGTAAACTGATTCAAATAAATTGATTCAAACACATTTGACTGTGGCTCCCTACCTCAACATACACACTTTAACAATGAAATCACTTTCTTATTCATCACCTTCTTCACAAAGGTCAGCCTCACCAAAAATTATTTTATAGAGTTTGAAAAAATAATAACAAACTTCATCTGGAAGAATAAAAAGGTCAAGAATATCAAGAGAAATAATGGAAAAAATACAAAGATGGTGGCCTAGAACTCACTAATAGATATAAAGTACTATGATAAAGCAGCAATCATCAAAAACATAGAATGGTGGATCTGTGGAATAGGTGAGATGCATGTGACATAATAATCAATGACTATAGTAATCTAATATTTGATAAACCACCAAACTCTAGCTTTTGGGATAAGAACTCACTATTTCACAAATGGATAAATTATTTAGGTGTAAAGAGTGATACTACAAGCAAATTAGGAGACAAGTAATAGTTAACCTATTAAATTTTTGAAGAATGGAGAAATCTGTGGCCAAAAAAGAATTAGAATACATTATGAGACCAGAGAACAAATGGAGAGAACAAAATAGAGAACAAAATGGACATCTTTGATTACATTACATTAAAAAGGTTTTGCACAAAGAAGACCAACAGAGCAAAAATTAGAAGGGAAATTGAAAGTTGGGAAATATTTTTTTTTAAAGCCAGTGTTTCTGATAAAGGTCTCATTTCTAAAATATATAAAGAATGGTATCAAATTTATAAGAATACAAGTCATTCCCCAATTGATAAATGGTTAAAACATATGAAGAGATGAAATTTAAGCCATCTATACTTATCACTATTGATTAGAGAAATGCAAATTAAAATCACTCTGAGGTATCACCTCACACCTTAAGATGACATAAATGTTGGAAGGGACATGAGAAAACTGAAACATTAGTGCATTGTTAGTGGAATTGTGAAATGATCCAACAATTCTGGAAAGCAATTTGGAACTTTGCCTAAAGGGCTATAAAACTGTGCATACTCTTTAATCCATGAGTGACACTATTGGGTCTGTATCCCAAAGAGAACATAAAAGAGGGAAAAGAACCCACATGTACACAATGTTTATAGCAGTTCTTTTTGCGGTAGGAAAGAATGACAAAATGTAAAGATGCCCATCAATTGGGGGAACTGGCTGGATAAGTTATGGTATATGAAAGTAATGAAATAACCCATAAATTCTATAAAAATTATAGATAAGCTGATTTTAGAAAGGCCTACAAATATTTACACAAATTGATGCTGAATGGAACAAGCAGAACAAATAATACAATGTAGATAGTAACAGCAAGATTGTGCAATTTCAGGAAAAACAAAATTTTAAATGAAGCTTTTAAACCCCTTCCCCCCAAGTGTCTGTCTTCTAATCTCAGTGCAAAGCAGTATTATTCAAAGGGTGATGATATATCCAAAAGATGAAAGTAGATACCTCAGAAAGAGTCAGTATGGGGTAGATAGTAGGCAACCAGCATTCATTTTAAATCTGGATTCAAACTTTTCTTCTGATATATACTAGCTATGGGACTAAGGGCAAATCAATTGATTCCTTAAGATTCTTGTAACCTTTCTAATCTATGAGCACTAGAAGAAGGAAGGAAGGAAAGGAGATAGGGAAGGAGGGAGGGAGGGAAGGAGAGAGCAAGAGAGGGAAGAAGGAAGGGAGGGAAGGAGGGAGGGAGGGAAAAACAGTGAGACAGAGAGGGAAAAAAACAGAGAGAGAGAGAGAGAGAGAGAGAGAGAGAGAGAGAGAGAGAGAGAGAGAATTTCTCCCAAAGAAAAACTGGTTATCTCTAGACATAAAAATTACATGCAGATTGGTTCCAACACAAACAGGTCAAGGAAATTCATCTTATAATTTATAATTCATACTTTGATAGGATCAATTTAAAACAATTCAACCAATTTCTCTTTTTCTAAGCTTTCTCCTAACATATGGCAGGAACTTCACTCAACAGTATCCTATGAAAGGTATATGTTTAAACTGTATTTTGCCAGTATTTTTCATTTCCTAGGCTGATTTATAGAGATTAAAGGTCTGATAAAAACGGTTCTGGGTAAGTATCTTGTTTACATTGTATAAAATGACAGCTCAGACAGAATACATAGTGGGTGAACACAGGCAGACTTGTAATCTTATGTGACTGTGACGGTGGATCGCCAACCTTATGTCATTATCAGTGGTTTAAGCCTCTTCAATGGTACTTTGGGGAAATCACTTTAGCCACCTGGCATTTTGTGATTCTTGGCTATTAATTACAGCCACAAGCTGCCTTTTGGGACGTAGTATTTGTCACGATGCCATGGGAGAGCTGGATCTGAGAGCAGAAGTTAGCTTCCTTGTTAAATACTCAGCAAACCCAAGAGCGAACAGTCAGGGGTCTCCATTGTTTTGGACATAGCAACTGAGGGCCCCTTCTCCTACAAGGATGAAATTCCTGACCCACTGTCACTGGGCCCACACTGGGAGCTGTCTTGTAGTGGGGATGGATGTGAACCCAGCCAGCTACACTCTCTCACCATGTCGTGCTTGTGATGGATGGCTGGAATGAGCAATCTGGCTAGCGAGGTTAATGATGTGGCCTGTAGCCATGAGACCACGTCCAGCTAGCTACTCCTATAGACATTGAACCCATGGACTTGGCCTTTAGTATCATGTACTCAAGTACTAAGAGTACCCCTACCACCTCACCCTATCTAAGCATTGCCATGAATTCTGACAAATGAAAGAGGAGGAACCTGGGACTAAGGAGTGATGACTCTATTTTCCTGAAAAAAAAAAAAATAACTATAACCTTTGAAATGTAGTATGATCCTAAAATGTTGGTTGACCATGATTGCTGAAACTAAAGCATCAATATGATGAACTGTCAGCAATTCTTCCTTCCTCTTCCCCCACAAACACTCACTCTATCCTACAGATTTAATTAGGTTATCAGAGAAAAATATCTTTCCCTACTGACAAGTACTATGCTCTTCCCTATCCAATGAAATACAAACCCAAGTTACTTGCTCTGCTCATACTTTTCCTATTATTGACAGCTATGCCCTTGTTTTACTCTACCTAGCTACAATCAACCCACTAAGTTCATCTTGGGAACAGAAGGGGCAAAGTGTTTATAGAGTAATGCTAAAAACTAGATTATGAAATTTCATTATCCATATTTAAGTTACAAATTACATATGTTACATTATTAAATTATATATAAAATAAAATAACATAATTTATAAGAAATAAATAAATGAAGAATATCCACATTTAAAATCTTTGATTTTCACAAGACATTTTCAATGTAGTAATAACTTGTATAAATTCTTCAATTGTCAGGAAGTTTTTTATTGTTGTTTTTTAGTTCATGAAGGTTCAGTAAAATGTAGTTTTATTGTGAAATGCTTTACAAATATCAGGGCTCTTTCTTGAGTACTAAATCAGATGCCCAAAGTTAGATTTGGTTACTCTTAACAAAGAAAAACATATATACCTGGAATTGCTTTTTTCTATCTACTGGATGGTCATAGAAGGAACTAGTTATAAATTGATTTTGAAAAAATAATCATGTTCACTGTAGTCTATATTGCATTTTCATTAATAATGTAAATTTGGAAGAAATTATTTATTTTATAGCAAATGTCCTAGAAATAAAAAGCACTGCATTGGGAGGTAATGAGGACCCCATCACTTGAAATTTTCTGGTGCCTTGATGTTAGAAAGGATTCCTATTTAGATATAATTTAGACTTTCCTTAACATTTTACAGTTTTATTCTATGATATCTGAAAATAAAATTTATTATAGGAAAAGTAAGAGTTTTTATTCTGCCTTATCTTGAGTATAAACATAAAGAAAATTAAGGTTTTAATTTAGAGGTTTCTAGGAAAATATCGAAATCATGTCACATATATGATCTTTCTGTCTCTAGTTTTGTTTCTCTTTTCTCTGTGTGTGTGTATATATGTTTGACTATTATAGATAGATAATACAATCCATAAATACTATAAATAAATATATATACAAACTCTATATATAGGTCTCTCTATACATATATATGTATTTATATATGATATATAGAAAGTATTTTTTTTCTGTTTTAAGCAGTATATATATATATATATATACTGCTTAAAACAGAAAAACATGTGTATATATATATATATATATATATATGTTTGTATACCCATTCTGCTTAAAAATAGAAAATAATCAATGGACATAATCATTTTCTAACATGTGTATGCTATGTAAAAATCAGATTACTATAGTAATGAATCATAGGCTGATTAAGCAGGAATACTCTAAGTTTAGAATTTATACTCTGATATGATTAATATGATTCAATATATAAAAAAATGGGTGTTGAAACTTTGAAACAAAGCAGTGAATGAGAATAGGGATAAACATCCATAAAGGATAAATTATTTAAAGGTTAAAATAAAACACAAGTTCATCAGTATGGTTAGAGTTTACAAGGTTAAATGTCAGTTTTGAAATTGTTTCTGACACTTTCTGCAGTACAATAGAAAATAAGCAACAAAAGACACTACTCCATGGATAAAAAAAGTTGATCCACTTGTCTTTTCTCTATGCTGGTCACTTAAGTCAGTCAGTAAGTCAAATAGTATTAATTAAGTCATATTCTTATTTTTCTCTTTTTGTTTCAGGACAACTTTAAACTCTGAAAAAAAAATTCTGAGAATCCCTAAAAAGCTTTTGTTTAGATGGTTTATATCTATCAATTTCCCATATTAGAAATCACAATACCTTAGTACTAATATGAAAACAGTTTTGATCTCACATACCCTTGAAAGGGTCTCTAGGATCTCCAAGGATCCAAAGACCACACATTGAGGAACTCTATTTTAAGTGATTACTATGTACCACATGAACCACTTGGGATACAAAAGAAGACAAAAACAACCCCTGCTTTCAGGAAGTCATAGGACTTGAAGGAAGACAAACATAAAAAGAAGTAAGCATTTGAAAGATAAGTCCAAAGTAGAAAGAAGTTACTCTTAGAGGGACCTGAAAAGACCACCTGAAAAAGACAGGAATGGCTGAGAAGTAGAGGTAGAGGGAAGCAGTAGGATTCTAAGAAAAATGAATATTGAATCAATGTTATGTATTATTATATAATGTTATGATATATGATATAATATGATAATAAACACAATAAAAATATGTAATGAATCGATAATGAATATTGAAATAATGAAATAAGAAATACAAAGCTTATTCAGAAATAACCTGTAAGACAATGAATTTATCTTAGAAATCTTTAGTATACTCATGTCAAAAAAATAAACAAATGAATTAATGAATAAATGAATAAGCAAAAAAAAAAAATCATTGGATTTGGCTTACAGATGACATAATTTTAAGTACCAGCTCAAATTATTAGCTGTGTGATCCTGCATAAAGCATTGCAACTCATTTCCATCTTTTACAAAATGTGGTTGATAGCATTTTGGTTACCTATCTCACAGAAGTGTTTGGTTTGTAAACTTTTGGATAATTATCTTGACAGATACAACAGTCTACCTTCAATCATATTTATTTTTGTCTTATATTATGTACCAAAAATGGAAAATGACCCGTGTGAAACTACAAATGTGGGAAGATACAGATTGACATCAGGGATGAGATTTATTGTAACATAGACTGCATGTAAACATAGACTGGATTAAGTGAAAATAGTTTAATTAAATGGGGGAGGACCCTGCTACCAAATTTAGAAGGTACCTGGAGTCTGCTAAATAAGTTTTTTTAGTTTTCTATATTAGGATGATTACTTTGGCAGCTATGTTAAAAAAAAAAAATGGATTGGAAGGAAAAAGCAGGAAGACTATGTCATGCAAAAATTGATTAAAGAAACTGGAAATGTTTAGCCTGGAGAAGACAAGTCTAGGAGGAGACTGCAAATAAGTCTGCAAATAAGCAGACTTTTACTTTATAAAAGGGAAAACATTCCAATATTTAGAGCCCTCTTAAAATGAAACTTGTCTCAGAAGTAGTAAGTTCACCTTCTCTGGAGGTCTTATATCAAAAACTGCCTGTTCACTTGTCATTCACCTCAGACAAAATGCCCTTAGGGATCATTTACAAATCTGAGACTTGGTGCATAACTAGTAAATAGGACCTTGAAATAGGGAAGGATGTAATGATAATCTGAATTAAAATTTAGGGTGGCAATGAAGGGGGATTGAATGGAAAGAATTTGGTAAAACCCAAAAGACTTGTCAGCTGAGCAGCCTGAGGATGTCAGAATTAGATGTCATACTGAAGTTTGTGTCCACCAATAATACCATTACCCTGTTTCCCCATGCATTTTATTTTTTCCACTGGAACAAATATATCTTTACATACATGATAGGGTATTTATTACATGAATGATATAGCTAATATGATAAATCCAATAGCAGCATTTAATTGATTTTCACATTCATTATGACTTTACAGGAATTTTCTGAACTAGAAGTGTTTATTTTGATATCTATGATCCTTAGTATAAATATAACTGCAAGTGACATCTTAATGAGATAATTTATAATTCTTCTTCAGTTACATGTTAGTGGGAGGCCTATAGATCTTGAGATCCTACTGGCTTGTAGGAGGTACAAATGGAAAATGATGCTTATATTACTAAACCCCACTGTCCAATATCATATCTGACTGTATCTACCTCCCATGACAATAACTTACCTTATCTCACATTAATTGCACTCATTTTCTCAGCAATAATCTGTTGAGTATCAGATCACAGATTTAGATCTGTAAGCAGCAAGCATCACTTAATCCAACCTGCTTGTTTCCTAGAAAAGGAAAGTGAAATTCAGAGAAATTAAATAAATTGTCCAGGTATATTTAAATAAGAAGTGACAAAACTCAGATTTGAAGTCTCCATTGCTGGCTTTAAACCCATTGCACTTTTCATTACAATATATTTTATTATATCATACTATCTATACATAGGATTTCATTGGTAGTTTATGTTGAAAAAATGTCCTCTTTTAGTCCAGATTTATTCTCTGAAGCTTATAAACATAAACATTGTATATAAGTATGCATTTAATTAAGCTAGCACAAGCTATGGATTTAACGATCTTTAACTCTGAAGATGTTTGGGTAAGGTATCATTCCAAGAACAAAGCTGCTATCATTCCTTCAATAACCACTGCCTCCCTTTCTGTGTTTGCAGTCCTATAAAGGACAACACCCTTTCATTGTGTTTTGGAGGTCCAAGAGAGAACATTCCTAAAGGCAACATTGATCAGACCTCTATAGTTACCAATTAGGGGTGTTATAATAAATGTTTAACAACCAGCTCTCTAATAACTGCCAACACTCTTTTGAATTTAATTTGCATTATAAAAATTTTCTTTATCACTTCCTTAAATGGAAACAATAATAATAAATATTAATTCTTATTAAATTAAGTCAAAAAATAAACATAAATAATATAAATAAATAATGAATGGTAAGTTAAAATTAATAAATTGATTTTTACCATCTTTCAACTTCTGAGGTATACTCACACTAAAAATTTAAAAATTGACCTTTTGGATCAACTTCAGCATATCCAAGCACATTATAATACTTTAACTTTTCTGTCCCAGGAATTGAGAGTTCTCCTATCCTCACCCCACAAAAATAAACATTCCATGGAAAATAAGATTGTAATTTTTCAAAAGGAAATTTATGAGGGATACTTTAACGTGAAATATAAAATGAGTTCTTATTCTAATTTTTAAAATGTTCAGAGAAGCAACATGGCACAGAGAATTAGACTTAGAGTCAGAAAACTTGGGTTCAAATTTCAACTGTTTAACCTTGAAAATAAGAGTCCATGGGCAGGTAGATGGCACAGTGGATAGAGCACTGGCCCTGAAGTCAAGAGGACCTGAGTTCAAATTTGGCCTCAGGCACTTAATACTTCTAACTGTGAGACCTTGGGCAATTTACTTAACCCCACTTGCTTCAGCAAAACAACAACAACAACAACAACAATAATAACAACAACAAAACCACCTCATATTTATATAGAACTTTAAAGTTGCCAAAGCACTTAATATAATATAATATATGTATAATATGATATGATATAATAAAATGTTACAATTATAATACTCATATTATAATTATATTATATATACTATAATACTCATTGTATTATATCATATTATATGATATATCATATATTGTATTATATTGTATTGTATTATATTATATCATATTATATTATGTTATGGGATTCTCACAAGTCAATGAGATATGGGTTATTATTATCTTCTTTTAATAAATAAATCAACTGCCATTTAAGTGTAAGAGACAAGATTAGAACACATGCGCCTGATTCTGAGTTTTAAATGTACAATACTGTTATTTAACCATATTGAGTTTCAGTTTTCTTATTTGTAAAATAAAATAACAATTTTTACACCTTTCAAGTTAATTCACCTTTCCAGGACTGCATAAGTAAAGACGTAGGTAAAACTGAAAACATAATATAAATATGAGTAGCTTGTCTTCTTTCATTTCATTTACTTCACTCCACTTTGCATCTGCTGCTTTGCCTGGTTTTGACTCCAGGGAACAAGAACCTCTCAGGTTAAGCTCATTCTTTTTAATCTCATCACCATGCAGTTTACTCAAGTCTTGATTGACATATCCTCCTCAGCACTCCCTCCCTTTTATTACAGGAAGACTGAAGTGTGGATACCAAATTCTACTCAATGCCTTCCTTCATAGAGTAAAGAATCTGAACTTTCAGCTCACTCTATAGCATCTGCTGTTCTATCTGATTTCAACTGCATAGAACAAAATGCCCCTGTAACAGGAATCTCCTGGTCTTCTTCCATCCCTCCTTTTCTGATTCCTTCTGTTTGGTTTCCCTCACCCATTAGTTTGTAAATTTCTAGAGTAAAGGGTCTATATTTCTTTTATTAATTGGATGTCCACTGGTTGACACTGTCTCTGGACTGGATTGGACTGAACTGGATTCTTATTATTTGTATGCTCCAGCTATAGAATTGTTTGATTTGTAGAATCTACAGGCTTAAATTATTTAACCTTCACCTGAAACTTCACTTGAGAGGATAGACACTGATTCGTGTGACCCAGATTTGCTTCCCTATCTGGAGACTTTTAGATTAACTCTGGAGCAAGATGTCAAAAAAATTCTATCATACAATGATCTTCATTCTGTTCCAGTCTCCCTAGATGAAGAGGACATTTTTGTTCCTGGAACCAGAGAGTCCTTTCTTTGACTTCATCTTATGGACTAAATCGAAAGTCACTCTGCTGCCAAATTTCCACGTAATTGATATGTTTTAAGTCCTATGAATGAGCCAGATTTTTTCAATTCAGATTAGCATTCTCACCATGTAGCCAAAAAAAAAATCTCAGTTCAAGTATCACCTCTAACTCTTGCTATTAGTGTGATGCAGGTCAAGTCATTTAGCCTCTTATGGTTTCAGGTAAGTCCAAAATTCATCTTGTGCTATATAATCTTACAAGTTATAGAGAAAGTACTGACTAGGCTTTTGCATTAATGGAGGGAATTTCCTCTTTCTGTAGTTTCAAATTCATTTTTTTTCTTTCTATTTATATATTTATTTATCTATCCATCTATCTATTTACCTCTGAATCTCTATCATTTATCTTTCTATCTCTGTCTCTATATTTCTATTTAATGTGTATATATGTATATATTTTTCATATATATACATATATATGTAAACACATATATTATAGTTTGTCCCAAAAATCTTTGTGCAGTCTAAATCTTTAATATTGGATTTATATACATATACACATATGACCATATATGTATGGATATACAAATGCATATATACTTAGATAGTTGTAGCTTATATTCCTTCCCTCCATCTAAAAAATTAATAAGGATAAAAATAATTCCAATCAAATGATATAAGAAGAGCTTGATATATTTAAAAGGAAAACATCATGAGGTTTTTCTGCTCTCTGATTTATAGCTTAGTTTTAAAATTTTACAATTATGCTCTACACAGCTTTTATGGATCATTAAATACCAAAGAACTCAAGCCTTGCTTATGCAGCTTTTAGGTGCCATCTCAAGCTGCACCTGCTAACTAACCACTTTGAAGGATTTTTTTAAAAAGATTATATTAAATCAAATAATCTTGTTTAGGAGACATGTTTTGACTTATTTCTTTTTCTCATTTTTCAACTGATTATTTTGAAATTACGCATATACAAGTCAAAGGTTTTTCTTATTTTTTCCTAAGAAAGCTTCTCAATTAAATTATACTTAGAAATTGCCATTTGTAAAGGTCAAAGGTTCTTAATTATATCCTATTTTTTAGATTCCATAACAAACTTGGCCTTATATTTCAAAATAATTTCATTCACTTATTTATTCAAAAATGAATTTATTTGATACCTATTATATGGAAAGCATTGTGCTAGTCTCTAGAGAATATATGTTAATAAACTCATTTTATGGGGTTTATAATAGAAGAAGGATATAATAAAGGTTTTGTGCAGTTATATACACATACATATATGATTGTTAATTTGTAAATAAGAGCTAGAAAAATTTGTTATAATAAAGTTTTAGAGTCATACCTTGAAGGTATAGATAAGGTTTTAATAAGCAGAAATTGATTTGGTAAATGAGATAATTATGGCAACAATGGAAACTAGGTATTGTGTGTGTGTGTGTGTGTGTGTATGTGTGTGTGTGTGTGTGTAGTGGCTTGGATATAGTAGAAGATCTTGGCCTTTTTAAGTTAAGGGTCAGGGCCATCTCCAGTCATCCTATCAATATCTGGCCAGATGGCTCTCTGAAGGAGAAAGTAAGAGTGACCTTGCACAACCCTCCCTTACTTAAATCCAATTTACTTGAATGTTATGGCATCACCTCCCTAATGTCATGGTCTTCTTTGAGACTAAAAGGACAAATAACAATAACAACAACAATTTGTTTACTTTACTAGACTTGGATTCATAAATTCTTCATTTGAAAGCTCCTCTCTATCACAACACATGACAAACATTCTCCAACTTATATTTTGAAAGAGTCATTTGAGGATACTAAGAAGTTGTGACTTGCCCACAGTTATGCATCCGATGTGTGTCAAAAATGGGAACTGAATTTAGGTGTCCTTGAATGCAAAGTCCTTTTTATCCAGGATACACATAAAGAAGATTAATCTGGGAGTGATATAGTCAGTGGATTGGTGGGGGACAAGATAATGGAAGCAGGCAGACTAATTAAAAAACTGTTGCAATAAGAATTAAAGTCTACTGTTGATATTATGGTTGTATTGAATTCAATTCCCGAACATAGCATTGACCATAACTATATAGTGCAGTTAAATTATCTGTTCCTTTCAGCACATCAGCTACCCTTCATTGTGTGGATCATTTTGGACTAAATTAGAAAGTTGTGGTAGAATGCTACAAATGATAAGAGCTAGCACAAATTAGAAATATTGATTCCAATATTGAGTGCAAACAAAATCTTTCACTTCTCCATAGACTGAAAAACAAAAACAAAGAAGAAAAATAACTATGAAAATATAATAGTTTCTGCTTTTTGTGAAATTGTAAAAGTTCAGATTTTGACTTAATTTCTCTAATCTATTATGTACAAAAAGCAGGGCAGCCAACCAAAACATTTTATTATTACTTGACATGTTCTTTGTGTGTTGAAAATCAATTTGTAAAATGAGACAGTGAGGATAGACAATCTCTAAGGTTTCATTCACTCATTTAGAATTTTATGATATTATGATGGCAATATCTTTTTTCATTTAGAAGTGAAAAGAAAAGACACACAAAAAAAAGATGTGCTTCAATAACCTGCATATTTCAGGTAATTTTTTTTTCTGTAGTTGAAATTGTCTGGATAATTATCCTAACATAATTTTTCATCTTGCATCTGCAGAAAGTGCCTCACTGGGTAAACATAAACAGTTAAAAATTACTTTTTCTCCATGTAAAAGTCTTTAAAGTAATGAAATTAGGATATATTTATATTGGAATGTGAGTATTTCCCATTTATATAATGCTGTAAAATTATAAATTAGAGAATTTCTAGAAATCCTGTTTCTTTAAATATTGTTTTATTCTACAACCTCAGAAATCAGTACAGACAATATTCATCAGAGGATACTGAGAGGTTACTTTATGGAGTGCAAGGGTATTAGTTTGAAACTCAGCAGATGTGGATTCTAGCTCTGGCTTCTCTGTTAAACAGTTGTATGACTTTGGATAAATCATTGGATTTCTGTAGATCTCATATCTCATCATCTTTAAAAATGATAGTGCATTACACGATTTCTAAGGTTCTCTCTAGACCTGGATTCTGATTCTATATAATGAGGATTTATTGTCACTTCCTTGAAAGACATTTATCTGATCACATTAGCATATATACACATATGTGTATACATTGACACAATGGAGAGAGTAAAATTTCTCTTTGGTTATTCATAAACTATTGAACATAGCCTATCAATGAAGCATGATGTTTTTATACAGTGCTAAAAATGTCATGCTGACCTCTTGAAAGGATTAGAGAGATTCTATATAAAACATATGCTATTTATAAGGCATGCCCGGGCTTTCATGATCTCATCGTGAACTCTGCCCAGACCTACTTACCCAAGTCAAGAGATTAAATGGAGGCCTTCTATTCCAAGTACAATCTGGCACTGAATTGACTTTATAGCATAGTTTGAAGAATCCTTCTATTATATGCTTCCTTTGTTTAGGTCTCTACAAAGGCTAAGTCCAATACAGAAAGCTAATTGCATTCACTGTAAACAAAGTGCCTCGTTTTAAGATTTGTATGCAGGGTCATCATCATTATAAACAGATGTACAGTTCCACAATGTTTTCTTTAGGAAACATCATTTGGTATTTATTAAAATTCTGACATTATGGACAATATTGGCATTCAGCACTAAGGCTTTTACTATGGATGGAATATGTCTAATTCGCAAGTGGCAATTTTAAACATCAGGAGCACAAAGATCCACAAAGGGGTCAAGCATTTCCTTTGAACTGTGCATATTACTGAGTTTTAAGAATCTAAAGACAGCATGAAAAATCTAGTTAAACTCAGAAGCTATGGCTGATAATTTAAATGTTCTCTAATCCAAATGAAAAATGCTTAAAGGAATACACACTCCAATCTACATGCACAGTTCCTAAGGAAGTATATGCTATTGTTCTAAATAATACTTTCAATAAATGCTTTTCTAATTCAGTTGGCCACGTAATCATGCTTAAATAATTAATTCAAGATTAAACTATATAGACCCAAGATATAAGACATATATAAGAACAACTAGAAGGGTGGCAAGATTCCAGGAGTTTGAGAAATGTTTCTAATTAAAGATATTTCTAAATGTGTGTATGAAATATTGGGAAAAAAAATTCTGGTGTTGACACCCTATCAGGGAAAAAAGTCTTACTTGGCTACAAGTGATTGTCAGAGGCCATTGTGTCTAAAGTTCTAAACAGAAGACATTCAGCCAATGATAAATGTCCCTCAATCATTTCAGTCTGAAAGCCTCATGCAGAGCTCTCAAGGTCAAAAGCTGTGGAAACATTCCATTGTGTCTTATAGATGAGATTGTTCTTTTGTCCAGATCTACGATATTTACCAAAGTAAAGATGGCAATTGTATCATGAGATAGCCTTTCCAATGCAGAAACAAGATAACTGGAGATTTAATAAACTGAAATTATGGCAAAAAGTATCAATCTTGTTTCTCATGATAGATTTTATAACTTCTTTGTAGAATGTTATACAGGTAGAAAATTGCAGCCATATATTTAAACTGATTTAAAAATATTTTTTCTCAATTTATTTCTAAATGTTGATCAGTGTTTGGAAGTCAAACAAGTGAAGCAATTTAATTTGATTATCCTAAAATTTTAGTAAAATTACTAGCTTTACGAGGATATATTACTATAATTGGCAAAGTAAAATAAAACAATTAGACTCCATATTAATAAAGTTGACTAAGTTATTTGCCTGGCTAGTTAAGGATTAACTAGAAAACTGTTAATTCTTAAGATATTATTTTTTCCCCATTTATGAATATTGTGCTCTTTCACCAGCAAAAAGGAATATATTGAACATATATTAGTGATTAATTAAGTAAATAAGTACATAAATAAGTAATTTTAGGACCTTTGATTCTGGAATAGGCTTGGAATTCTGAGTTTTATCCCACCATTAGGTTAATATTTTGATAAAAATTCTACAAGTCAGTATCATAGAAAGAATTATTGCTGATTTTCATGTTTCTGAAAGAAGGACTCCACTCCTATAAAGAGTGGAAAGTTTATTGATAATCAGACAACTAAGGAAGAGGATTGTGGGATTAGAAGACATCAAGTAGATTGAGAAATAATTTTAAAACTTAGTGGATAAATTGATTTGAGCTTAGACAAGAGCACATTTTAGAAAGGACAATCTTGCAAGAACAACCTAGTATCTGACTTATGTGTTTCATATGTTCCCACAGGCTGTGTTCCTACATATGACGAATCTTCCAGAGAGGTGTTAGTTAAGAAGTAAGAGAATTTGAATTAGAGAAAACCAAGAAGCTTGGTGCCTTGACTTAGGAATACATCATCAACAAAAAGAATGAAAAGTTCCTGGGTTAATTCCTAGGTTACTTGTACTGCTTGAATCCAAAGAGAAACCAGAATCACAAAGCTCATTTATTTTTAATTTTAAAAAATAGATCTAGTTCTGAATCTTTTACATCATATATATATATATATATATATATATATATATATACACACACACATATATTATATGTATATATTATATATGTGTGTATGTTATCCACATGAATACATATATGCATATATATAATTAACTGTATTTGTGTATATGCACAACTATCTATGTTTATACCTATATACACAATATATACATGTGTTAAGATAAATTCCTTTTTTTAAAGTAAATTCTTATTATCATCTCAAGTTATTTCACTATCTTTAAAGGGTCAAGATTAAGGTTAAATAAGTCCCTGAATTGATGAGATTTTAAAATTTGAATCATGATTAATATCAGCTGTGACAATGTCAACTTCCTGAAATATCAAAAAATAAAATGTAAAGTTTTAATATATCATAGAATTGACCCATATCATGAGTTCTGGAAGTTTATGCCCATAGAACTTAATCTCTGTTAAATTCTATTGATCTAGGAAGATTTTCAATATGGCCTTAGGGGGAGAAAAAGATTGCCTGCTATTCAAGTCATTATAAGGACTGAAAGTCAGTCTGATTGAGTAGGCTCATGAATTCATGGACCAAGTAATTTAAAATTACTTTAAAAAAAAGATACTTAAGCTACAACAGAGATGTTTTCCAACATCAAATCCATTTTGAACAAAATTTATTTTGCTTCCTTCATGAATTTATCTAAGCAATGATACACATTATAATTAAGAGTTTTGACTTTTTGAAGTAAATGAACTTAGATCTGAAATTTTTAGCCCTGAGGCTAAATATTTATATGAAACTAAGAAAATAAACTTTTTCATAAACTCAGTTTCTTCATCTGAAAAACATGAGGATTGGACTAGTTTGCCTCTGAGGTTCAACTTCATCTCTAAAACTATGTTTCTATTAAAATGCAAATATCTCTGGTAGTCCTAACAGCTGTATATTCTGCCAACACATCCCACTGGTTTCCATAATTCATTTACTTATCCATGCTCTCTCTGTAGGAAAGGTACAAGGAACAATCATGAACTGTCAGGTAGGCAAGTTAATGGACTTACCCTAAATCCTCACATAGCACAAGAAACTCACATCAAAAAAGAAGGAAAAAATTGACCCCAGGGTTTCAATGATTTTATGAGACTTTGATTTTTTTGTTCATTTGTTTGCTTGTTTGTTTGTTTGTTTTTGGGGGGGGCAGGGAATTTTTTCTCTTAAAGATGTGACTATGTCTTTGTAATATCTGGATGAAATACTTCCTCTGGTAAAACATATTCACAGGAATATATACATCTACATAACAACAGTTGAATCTATCCAAAATAGATTGTGATGGTTTAGAACTAAAATCTTAAATCACCCCTTGTGTAGAACATCATAAAAAAAGAATGACAAAAGAGAAGAAGAGGATGGTAATTTTTCTTTAAAGTAACACTTTATTCATTAAGTTACACATTATCTGGATGTACCAGTATTCAATTTTGTGTCTGGAATAATTCATAATGCTAGTTTTAAAAAAGATAAGCACTCTGAGGGAAAGCACTATTTAATTTTTTTTTTATTCCCAACTTCCTATGATAAGTATTTAATAAAATGTTTGTTGAAAACACATGAGCAAACTCAGTAAAATAAGCATTTATTTCATTGCAAGTTGTTGCACCATTATTATTTTTTGGGGAGAAAGTAGGGGTCTGACTTATGATTTCACAAATATAGTTAAAAAAAAAAAAAAAAAAAAAACCTCCTTCCGCCAATGAAGAAACCTCTAATCTGCACTTCTAGAAATACAGAAACATAGTAACATCGAGAGATGAAATGTCTTGCCCAGAGAAATAGTACAGAGGCAGTCTTTGAACCCTAGTCCACTTTTACTTATAGGAGCAGAGGAGGATCTTTGTAATTTGTGACCCTCCCAAATCAGTACCTTCTAGTAAACTTTCTGGCAAGGAACATTTCTGAATTTGTTAAGGTTCATTCTCAGACAATAAACACATATTGCCAAAATGGGCTTGTACTCAATATCTTTTCCTTAATAAAGCTAGAGTTTGGGCTGTGTTATAGCTAGGTTTTTCCTGGACACAGAATCATTTCCAGATACAAATGTATTTGTATCAGAGGCTCACAGAATTGAACAATTCTAAGGCAGGTTCCTTGGAAAAGGGAAAGTTGTGACTCACATGGTTCATTAGCTACTGGAAATTCTGATTTACATAAGAAAAGTCTTAAGTAGACAGGGAAGGCAAGGTTTGTTCATTCTTTATTCAAACAGATTGATGTGTGTATGTGTTTTTGTGTGTGTGTGTGTGTGTGTGTGTGTGTGTGTGTGTGTGTGTGTATGAGAGAGAAAAAGAGACAATGTCTCTGTGTCTTAATCTATGAAAGAAAGAAACAACAAGGAAAAGACTACAATAGAGTTTAGTCTCAAAACTAAAAAAAAAAATCATCTTTGCAGGTGGTGTGAATGAAATAGATTTTTCTAACATATTTGTGCAATAGGAGTATACATTTTTAAGACAGAGGGAAGAATTGTATAGATACTGTAAATTTATTCTAATTCTTTCTACTTATATAATGGATTAGCACAAACATATTTTGAATTCTGCCCATGAATTTTTAATCAAGGTTGGTTGGAGCGGGACTGATATATCTTATGTCAAAATGATATAATTTAACTGTGGACTTACCAAAGTTGAGAGAGGAGAGAGAAAGAAGGAGATATTCCTATCCTATTAAAATATAAACTACTTGAAGGCAGGGATTTATTCTTTTTTTAAATTTATCTTTGTATCCTCACATTGCCTGGCATTGTAGGTGTTATACAAACACAAATACACACACACACACACACACACACACACACACACACACATATATATATATATATATATGTATTATTTTTATATATAAAATTATTATTGAGTCGTGTATTTTGATTTTTCAGGATCAATCTTTAATATTCTTATTATTCTGTGGTCTTTTAGGTGGACACAGTGAACTCATTACACTACTTCCCAATCCTTGGAATCCTAACTGCAAAAGGTGAACAGAGGGACTGCCTCAGTATTCCTGAGAATTCAAAAGAAGAAAAAATGGGAGCAAGCAATTTTCCTCTCATAAAGACAAAGGACATTCAAAGCATCCTTACAATCTAAACCCAGAACTATATGCTTAGGGGGAAAAAACCCACATTCTTCTACAAGCTGTTTAAAGCATCTATTTAAATATAGATATAGATAACCAAATATATTTCACAGATTAATTCAGACTTTCTCTTTCTTTTTTCCTCTTTCCATATGTTATCAACTATTATTTGATTTACCAGCAAAGGTACTCTTTTAATCTCTGCTAGATGTTCTTAGTGTCATTTTTATTATTTTCCATCCCTTTGTTGTTATTTGATTTTTTCTCACAGAAGGAAAACACATGATGCTTAACACTATTTGGTTAACACTGTCTTATATCAACTGTTTAGCTACTGAGTAGAAAGAAGCACTTCAATTTTAATCAGGCACTTTCTTTGTCTGTCAGGTTCCACTGTGCAACAGAGTTTCTTAATTAAGCACAAGTTCAAAATTGGATGAGTCCATTTATATAGGCTAGAACCTTTTCAATCTCTTTCTAAAGTGAAAATTGACACTTTGTTACTTGTTTGGGGACATTGATAGTTACCCAATAACAACATCCTTCTTTGTACATAAGATTTTAACCAATACAAAATGCTTTTCTATGGTTCTGGGACATAGATGTCCCAGGCTACAAAGTGATCATGATTGTTCTTGGAGCTTGATCTTTCCATTCTTATCTGTATCCAGTTACATGGTCTCCGCATCATTTCCCCATCAGTTCCCAAAGAAATGAACTCCTACTCCAGGAGCATGACAAATTTCCTTATGGAGACTAACAAAGTAATAGGGAAACGTCTTCTGTTTCTTTTCTCCCTCCTTGGTTAAAGTAAGCCTTTGGTGAGTAAACTGAATCCAGAGCAGAATAAGTCAGAAAAATAATACAGCCCATTTTAACAAACCATTTTCTCTTGATCTACAGACACAAAATTCATTTTTGAGACTTAGAGACACTGCTACTATGTGGATTAGTTTTTTGGGGTCAATCACCTTTTCCTTCTGCAAAGGCTATAAACTATACAAAAAATTCAACATATACAAATTTAACCCAAAGGAAAATCAGTATTTTTACAAGTCAGCCTAGTTATTTCTCTTTAATGCCTTTGGAGTTAATGACACAGAATGATAGAGTGGTACAATGCTCACTAGCAATAGATTGACTAAATTTTTCATGGTCAATGTAAGCAGGCTTCCACTGTCATTTTAAGAGACAAAAGCTTTTAGAATAAAAGCTTCTTTCTCCCTAACTCACATACACATATGAAAACACACACACACACACACACACACACACACACACTTCAGTGACTTTGATACTGCTTTTTTCAATTTCTCTGTACAGTGACAACCTCATAGATGGTGATTGATCTGTGAACCCATACATTTTGATTTCTTGAAACTTTTTGTCTCCCATTTTGCCAGACCCTATTTTATATGCAAGTCCAATATCTGTGACTTCATCATATCCATGTCCCCCCACCAGATACAGAAGCGCTTTGTTCTGCCTCTTTTCATGCTAGAGGAGTTTTTTCCTAGGGGTTGCTTCTTGTTCTAAAACATGAAAATGTGCGAAGCATAAAACTCCAGCTGTGAATACTTACCTCCCTGCAGTGTTAAAAAGTTCAATATACAAAACACCTGGTTTCAAGTAAAATGTACATCAAGATATATGGCAAAGAGACAGATTTAATATACCCCATAGGGCCCTTAGGCAGTTTTCAAATGAAAGACACAACACACTTTTTTTTTTCAAATGAGCTTTTACTATTTCACAAATAATGAACTAATAAACTTCATAGAATTGAAGGGAAAGTGGTAAGAAAACATTAGAAAAGACTATTGTCATGTAAATGAAAGTCAAAGGGCAGAGATCAGATAGACCCATTGTAAATGTGTTTGTTACACTGGGTAACAAAATCACTTTATAAGTGATAAATCTAGTCCTGAAAGTGAGGGATTACATTCTTAGAAGAGTAGATTTTTTAAAATTTTGTTAGCCTACTAAATGATCATCTTTAAAACAACTATTAACTAGGTGATTAAAAATGAATATTATTTTTGATATAAATAACCAATTTAGGAGATTTAAATTAGTAATTTATTTTTTAAATTTAAATAAATCAATAATCATTTAGAAACTGTTCCTTAAGAATGAGTTTTTTTAAAAGTAAAAAGGAAGAAAAAGAAAAAAAAAACAATCTTGTGAAAAGGATTTTTTGAGGTTTTCTGCATTTCTACTTCTCTTTTAAGTCTCATAACTATCTATATAGTGAGGGAAATTTGATTTTTGTATCTTGAAGAGAGAAGAAATGCCTTCATATTCCTGAGAGTTTTCTTGGTTCCTGGGTTTACATCAGTCCAAGGTGAAGAAATAATCTAGCTATTTCCAGGAGTCAGGTTCATTCTTTGTGGACATAGCTAAAGCTATATCTACTCTATATGCTCTTGCTCTATATTCTCACACTGATACCCCCAATAAAATATGAGATTAATAAACTTTTCCTCTTTGTATTATGCTATCCAAAGCTATAGTTCATATTGATCAAGCTATCCTGGGCATGACATCTCCTCTGCTACTTTGAAGAATGGGGCATAAATATTTTTTTTTCCAAAACAGAAACTTATGATAAAACTCAAGTTTTATGCAGATCAGTTTTCCTTATTCACTGAAGGGTTGGTTCAGTGAAAATGCCATCCTGTACTGATATATTGTAGATAAATTATGGTAAATTTCTTAAGTATCTGGATTTTATTTTCATATAAAATCTATGCTTTATTTCAAAAAGAAATAAAGAAAAAAGAAAGAGCAAGAAAGATAAGAAAGGAAGGAAGAAAGAAAGAAAAACAAAGAAACAAAGAAAGAAGCAAAAAAAAAAAACAAAAACAAAATAAAGAGAGAAACAAACAAACAAAAAAAAAAACAAAGAATCAGAAAGCTTGCATCAAATTTTTTTTTAAATTGATTTATTTTGCTTCTGTAACTTTAATTAAATGGTCTGAGAGCAATATATATTCAGCTCATTTCTTTGAATCTTTGATATATACAAGTCTCTACTGGTATTTTTGATATTTGTGAATATGTCTCTCACATAGTAAAAGATGAAGAGGTACCATCTATACCAGTCAATGGTCAATAAACTTTTATGATTAATTGCCTACTATGTGCCTGGCACTATGCTAAGCAATGGAAATGCATATTGCCATTAAGGAATTTACAATCTAATTGGAGAAGACAATATATACTCATTTCATGAACATGATATTCATGGAATTAAAATCAAACTAAGTAGCTGATGGAAAATGAAATTACCTGGAAAAATATATGACATCTATAAAGAGATGCCTTGAGAGGAATTCATTAAAAAGAGAAGTAGTAGAAGGTGCAAAAGAGATTTTAGCAGAATAAGTCTTCAAGATCATGAGATTTCAAGAGATGAGTATATCCTGAGGGACACAATATTTATGGAGTAAAATGAAGAAGAAAAGCTTATGGTAAAAATCATCAAAGAATGTTTTAATTATGTTAACTAAGTTCTTGGGGTCGTATTATCTCACTGTTTTTATTCATGTTTTTTGAAAAGTGATAATTAATGAAATGATTTTATATATATATATATATGTATATATATATATATGTATGTATGTATGTATGATAGAAATAGCTAAGTAATTTTATGACAAATTCAGGATCCAAAAAAAGTCAGGTAGGGTAAAACATTGGTTTGAATTAGAACAAAGGTGAAGAACCTTTTTTGTTTTCCTGCCAAGGACCATTTGGGATATTTATAGCATCATTCATACACCAAACACAATTATGAAGTTCTAGAACTTAAGTAATGGGAAGTTGTACCCAGCTTTCATCATCACCTTTGGTTGCCTTAACAAATGATTTCATTAGTCTCCTGTGGCCACCCCTAAATGTTCCCCATCCCTAAATTATAAGAATAAACTTCACAAATCTGAGATAGAGAATATGTCGCTAAAGATCAGCTCATTTGAAAATAACAGTGGTTTATAATGGATTATGCTCAAAATTAATCAATGGTGCTTATTATATAGTAGTGAAAAAAAAGTTAATATTTTAAGCATTAAGATATAGGGTGGTGTTAGCCATGCTATTTCTGAGAGTCTGTCCAAGAACCTACAAGTATATTGCTTTGTTCAAAACCTGTCATTGTATTCAAATATGTTCAAGTTGTGTTCAAATGTTGCATTGTATGTCATGTTCAAATTAGATCATAAATAAATTGGAGATTATCTAGAATAAAATGATTAAGATAGTGTAGAACAAACAGATCATTTTACAGAAGGATGTAAGAATTTGGTCTAATGATTTTTAGCAAAGAGAAATAAAGACTTAAGAAAGATCTAATAGTTTTCTTTATTATATAAAACATATATATGTATGTGTGTATATATGTATATAAAAGATGGTTGCTTAGAAGTTATTAGACTTACTATACTTAGTCCAGGGGAAAAGTAGGAGGAAAAGGCAAAAGTTACAAAGGCAAATTTTAGATTCATATTAATAATAGCTAACTACCCTAAAGTCCAATTGATTGCTTTAGAAAGAAGTGGTTTTCTTATCATTGGAGACCTTCAAACAAATAATGACCATTTGTTAGGCAACTGTTATTCAGGAATTATTCAGGACTAAGTTACTTTGGAGAGCCTTTTCAATTCTGAAATATTGTGATTTCATCCCACCCAATTTATTTGACATTGGAAAATAAGGCGTTTCCTCAACAAGAAATGTGTGTGTGTGTGTGTGTGTGTGTGTGTGTGTGTGTGTGTGTGTGTGTAACCTCTGTATTTAAGTACAAATGTTTATTTTTTATTTTAAATGAAGAATTTCTCTCAAACATTATTTATTGCTTTCTTAAACTGAATATAGTGACTAGTGTTACTTATGGTACTAGTGTTCTCAGGGCCAATTTATATTTGCTGTTGCATGCTATTGCATTTACATGCTTACCTCTTTGAATCTCTTTCTCTTTAGCTCTGATTCTCATTATCTCTCACTTACTGTCTCTGTCATTGTCTCTCTGTCTCTCTGTCTCTGTCTCTCTCTTTCTCTTCTTTCTCCATACTCCAAAATATATCCAAATTGGAAAATGAATTACCATAGTTATTAGAATTCTGATTAAAATATGAGTAAATACTCTTCATATAATAAGGATTTTTGTGAGCAAAGAGGCTACTGATATATAGATTCTATATCTTCAACTTTGATTTCTCAAAGCAATTAAAGATTTTTTTCCTCTTAAATTTTCCCAGAGCAGTACTGACCTTACATTAAAAGAAAAATGAAATTCTTTTTTAGTTTAACTAATACTCTTAAATTTATGTTTTTGGCTATATGTACAATAGGCAAATAATCAAAAAAAAATAATAAACACCTATAATGAATCGGGCACTGTGGTAGGTGTTGGAGATATGAATGTTAAAAAATATATTAAACAATTCCTTTCTCCCACTAAGCTCATCAAGGGGAACAAAAAGTACCTATATAACTATATACAGAGAAACAAAAGAGAATAAATGTAATGTAGTTACAGAGGGTGAGAAGAATCAGGGTAAATTACCTATAAAAGGCAGTATTTGAGCTGTATCTTGAAATAAAGAGTATAGAATTTAAAAATTGAAATCTCAAAATCAGAACTCGTCAATACTTTCAAAACTTAATTAAATCTATGTGGGTTCAATTTTCTGAAAAAAAATTTACATAAAAGGAACAATTTTGATTTCACCAGAATTAGGCAAAAAGTGAAATATAAAAGAGTCATAATTATTAAAATGTAGAATCATTGAGTTTTAAAACCCACAAGGACTTGACCCATTTTGTAGATGAGGAAATAACATCCATAGAAGAATAACATCCAAGGTCAAGCAACTAGTTAGTGGAAGCAGAGCTAAGTTCCTGTTACCTTGCTATGTCCAGTGCTCTTTCTTTGGAACTTTACTTCCTCCCTCCCCCCAAATATAATAGTATCTTGAAGACATAATATTGTCTCTTGGATGATTCATAAAAAATTTCATAATCTTATGGTGTCTTAAGTCCATCAATACAAACATTAATAAGAGATTCCTTCCAGCTTTAAATTTGCAATCTAGTGATTTTTGTGTTATTGTAGATGTTGAAAATGTTGGGTACCAAGCTGATCCTATAATAACTCAATGGTATACTTTCTAAAATATAAAGAAAATTAAAACCCTGACACAACATTATTTCTCTACTTAGCTTTGTTTTATAGATATAAGCAAAAGGTTCTTATTTTTCTTCTTATTTTGTCATTGTTGTGGTGGAGGTAGTTACTGTTCTTCTTCTTCTTATCCTTCTTGTTCTTGTCTTCCTCCTCTTTCTCTTTCTCCTTTTCCTCCCTTTCCTCCCCTTTTCCCCCTTCTTCTTCATACAAAGCTAAATGTCTCATTCACAAGATTCCTGCAAATATTTATTACATTGACTCTAAGAGATACCTGATGCCTGATGGTTTTAACAAAACTAGAAAGAATACATGTTTATAATCATTTTGACATTTGTTAATTATGTGAATTGTCTTGAAAGGATAGGTAAGTAATATTATTGCAATTTACAAAAAAAAAAAAAAGAAAGAAAAATAATACGTGCTTTTACTAGAATGTGGACAGGGTCTGTGTCTTATTCATCTTTGTATCTACAATAGTATCTATTACTATTTTTGGCAATGTTTATTACTTGCAAGTAATAAATATTCAGTAAAACATTTTTGAATGAATTACTTATCCAAGCTCACCTAACAAATTAATAATGGACTTAGAACTATAGCATATTGACATCATGATTCACAAGCTTTGAATTATGAAATGCAATCAGAACTAAAATTCTAAGTCAGTTTTTCCTGATGGAGCACCCAAAAAGTGATGATTTTTCATATTCACTTTTCAGATGACAAAACCCTTTTAAAAGCTGGGGAAATAATGTTGCTTCCTACTAACTCCGAATCAAAGAATTGGGAGAAAAAGGATAGAAATTCTTAATTTTCACTTTTTGTACTGAAAGGTTCCAAGAAGAATTTTTTTTTTTTTTTAAGAAATCATTGTTGCCTCCTTTCTTGGCATATTGAAGCTTTGGTTAACTTTGTTCTTTTGCCAGCTGGTCAATGAAGTAAACTGGGGAAAAGAGAACAAATTCATATTTTCAAGATTATCATAGGACTTCTTAATAATGAGCACTGACACACAAGTTTTTATTGGAAGTCATATTGGAAACACACCATGCATAAATAACTACAGAAGCTAGTTCTAAAGAAAATTTACTCCTTAATAGTATTTTGAGGATCTGAATGAAATTATGCAAAGCTGACATCTATGCAGAATATATTTTAGATCTAGTGCACCACACTGGCAAACCATTCACAGACACTGCAGGTAGCTTGATGCTTCCATAAGCTGATAAAAACTGGAATTGGATTATGCCATAGATCTCATTTGAACACAGTGAAAATAGTTCGATAAATGTCAGCCTGCCACTGGTTTGCTTAATTGTTGTATTATACAATGCTTTATCATGGACTAAAGGCATAAGGTGCAATTTATCTAATATGGTATTATGACCTAACAATATTTAACAATTCTTGATAAAAATACATTTCCAAGTATTATTTTACTTTTAAAATGAGTCGAATATTCACATAATATAAATACTTGTAAAAGATAACAGTGCTTCAAGGAAAGTCTTGAAGATGCATTTTGTAGGATATCTTAAATCTAGATATAGATTTATAAATTACAATGAAGTTATATTTGTTAAGAAAAAAAGTGATATCAACACTTAACTCTCTGTATCATCATATGAAAAGATAGTTTAGACAATTCAACTCAACAAACAATACTGCCATTTTCTAGGCATGTGAAAAGCTATATGTGTCAGGACATGGTGAATAAAGTAGTTCAGAAAGTTAGGAGTGAAGCCTAAGGAGTGATGAGGAATGAATTCAAGTCAAAATTTACTATTCTCTTTTACTTGTGAAATTGTTTCTTATTTCCAAATAAATATTTCTTTCATGAGTCTATATTATATTTTGAAATGCATATGAAATGAAATAAAATAGGCTTTCATAATTGGATCAAGGATTGAATTTTTTAAAAAGTATGCTATATGACCAATGACCATTACAATAGCATGATCCAAAATAAAACAATCTTCTTTCTCAAATTAGAATGCACTTATAGTTTTCTTTTTGTATTATATCCTTCCCCTATCCAAAAAAAAAAAAATGTAAGTTCCTTGAGGAAAAGGACATTTTCATTTTTGTTCTTCTATAATTAGTACCTCTCACAGAATCCTAGATATTAGTAGACAATTAATATTTGTTTAAGTGAATTGATACAAATATTTACCAAAGTAAAATTCCAAGAACAAGGTGAACTACAATTACATTTACTTTTTGAAATCTGATTTTAATCATATTTAGGTATGAGTTAAATTTGTACATTTTACATAAATCATTCTATATTTTAGTTTGTTGTCAAAGCATATAATCTCTCTGATGGTGAGTTTACTCACCTGAAAAGATAGTAAATACAATAAATTTGCTCTATTTAAACCAGAACATTTTTTATGGAAGCATTTTGTAATTTCAAAGGTCAGTAGAAAATTGAGTTGTTATTGTAAAATAATTTTGATGAGATGGTTTCTTCTTAAAAAAAAAAAACTTTTCATTTTCATCTATATTAATTATTTCCAGTATACCACCATAACTACAATAGTAATTTAAGAATGTGACTGATAATGGTTTAAAAAAAAAAAAAAAAAAGATTAGATAGTACTCTTTTGCAAGTGTGGGAGAAATAAAATCAACCAGATGATTTTATTAGTAAAAGGAAGTCACAATAAAGAATCTTCCTTTAGGAGGGCTGATTAGTACATTCTTTGAAATTTGCAACTTACTTAACTCACTATTAGGGGACCTACCCAGAGTCACATGCTATAATCATTATATCAGAGTAGAAATTGTACCCCAATTTTTAAGACACCTAAGTTGAATACCATACTAGCATGAATACAACACTAAGCAAACAGTAATGTGCCAAAAATAAATAGGCTATCTATACCCCAGAACTTTCACAGGTAGATCCAAAATGGCAGAGTACAGTCAAGAAACTGCTCAAACTCTCACAATTTCCCTTGAAAACCACATGAAACCAAGCCTCTAAAAAAAGTCTGATGAAATGACACCACCCTCCAGCTTAATATAGACTGGAAAAACTTCAAAAAAAGTAAGTCTCCTGGGTGGGGGAAAGGGTGGTCAGCCCAACTCAGACAGAGTCTGGAAAAATTAGAGCGTCATAGCAGTTAAGCAAATGAGATCCTTGGTCCTGGTACAGTAGTGTAGCAAACCAGTGGAGCAGCCTCCATTCCTAGCTCACAAGACAAATTGTTAGAAATTAGACTGTTTCCTGGAAAGAGCAAGCAAAGCTACCCCCTGGGAACAAAAGAAAATCCTGTGCTCAAAGCCAAGGACTCAGAACTGCACAGGAAACTTGGAACAGTGTCCCCTTTATCTCAGAAGCAGAGCTCAACCTATAAGAAAAAAAAAAAAAGAGGAAATACAAAAAGAAAAGCAAATAAAATGAGCAAAAAACAGAAAAGAACCTTGACCATAGAAAGCTTCTTTGACTGATATGATTTGGTTTCAAGCCCAAAGAGGATTCTTGGAAATGCTCATAAAAGACTTTAAAAGGTAATTAAGAGAGGTAGAAGGAAAAATTAGAAAATAAATGAGAAGTATGCAAGAGAGAGCCAACAGGTTAGAAAAGGAAAGAAATCCCTTTAAAAATACAATTGGCCAAATGCAAAAAAAAAAAAAAATTCCATTGAAGTAAACAACACTTTGAAAAATAAAATTAATAAAATTGAAAAAAAGATGAAAAACTAACTGAAGAAAACCACACAATAAAAACTAGAATGGGGCAAATGGAAGCTAATGACTCTTTGAGACAGCAAAATTCAGTCAAATAAATTTTTTAAAAAATGAAAAAAAGGAAGAAAATATAAAATGCCTCATTGGAAAAATAGCCAACTTATAAAATTAATCCAAGAAAGACAATTTAAAAATCATTGGTCTACCTGAAGTCCATGATCAAAAAGAGAACCTGAATACCATTCTTCAATAAATCATCAAGGAAAATTGCTCTGAGGTACTGGAAACAGAGGGGGAAATCGTTATTGAGAAAACTTCATCTATCACCTCCAGAAAGCAATGCCAGAAGGAAAACCCCAAGGAACATGGTTGCAAAACTCTGAAACTATGATCTCAAGGAAAAAATATTGTAAGCTGCCAGACAAAAACAATTCAAGTATAAAGGAGCAACAATCAGGAATACCCAGGATCTGGCCCCTTCCACAATAAAAAAAAATTGGAGGACCTGGAACACCATATTATGAAAGGCAAAAAACATGGTGTTACAATCAAGAATTAATTACCCAGTGAGACTGACCATCATCTTTCAGGGGAGGAGATGGATCTTCAATGAAGTAAGAAACGTTCCATTGTTTCTATTGAAATGAAGCAGAACTAAACAGAAAATGCAATCTTCAAACACAGGACTCACAAGAAGGATTGAAAGGCAAACAGGGGAAAATATGTTATTTAAAGGTTAAATTGTTTACATCCCTAACTGGGAAAATTATATACAAAATATTAAGAACTGTGTCTATTATTGAGGCAGTTATAAGGAGGCGTCACATGGATGAAGTGGTTGTAAAGGGTTGTGCCTGATATCAAGGATATTAAGGGAAAAAAAAAAGTTGTGCTGGGAAGAGAGGAAGGGGGAGGTATGATGGGTCAAATTAGATCATATGAAGAGTCATATAGGATCTATCACAATGGAAGGGAAAATGGGAGGGGTTTGAACATTGTCTGAAGTTTGATCTCATCAGTTTTGGCTCAAAGAGGAAATAACTTAATCATTCAATTGGGTATAGAAATTTATCTTACCCTATGAAGAAGTATGAGGAGAAAGAGGAAAGAGAAGGGAGGGGCTGGATGGAAAGGAGAGTAGAAATATTAGGAGAAAGGGGTAAGAAAAAGGGGAGGGATGACAGAAAATAGGGTAGATAGTAAGGGAGGTTAAAAATAAACCACTACTAAGGAGAGACTGGATGAAAAGAGAGAATAAAAATATATAAAAGGGTGAAAATAAAATGGAGGGAAATACAGAACTAGTAATCATAACTGGGAATGTAAATGGGATAAACTCTCCCATAAAATGGAAGTAAATAGCATTGTGAATTAAAATACAAAATCCTACAATTTACAAGAAACACATGTGAAACAGAGAGATACATATAGACTAAGGGTAAGAGGCTAGAGCAGAATTTATTATGCTTCAGATGAAGTAACAAAAGGAGGGGGGCAGCTATTTTCAGAGTGGATAGAAACCCATCCCTGAAGTCAGAAGTGCCTGAGTTCAAATCTGGTCTCAGACCCTTCCTAGCTGTGTGACCCTGGGCAAGTCACTTAAACCCAATTGTCTCCAAAAAAAACCAAACAAACAACAAAAAAAAAACCAGAGGTAGCAATTCTGATATCAAATAAAACAAAAGTAAAAAACAGATCTAATTAAAAGAGATAAGAAAGGAAAGTACAACTTAATAAAGGGCACAATAAACAATGAAATAGTAACTATACTAAAGGTAAATACATTAAATTGTAGAGTAGCCAAATTCTTAGAGAATATTTTAAGCCCATTAAAGGAAAAAAGAGATAACAAAACTATACTAGACTTCAACCTTCATTTCTCAGAATCAGACAAATCTAACTACAAAATAAATAAGAAAGAAACTAGAGAGGTTAATAGAATCCTGGAGAACCTAAATATGATGATCTCTAGAGAAAATTGAATAGGGACACAAAGGAATACGCCTTTTTCTCCACAATACATGACACCTATAGACAAATTAAGCATAGGCATAAAAACTTCACAATCAAATGATGAAACACAGAAATAGTAAATGTTTCCTTTTCAGACCACAGTTCAATTAAAAAATTATATTCATTAAAGGGCCAGGGAAAGATATACTAAAAACCAATTGGAAATTAAATAATCTAATTCTAAAGAATGAATGGGTCAGATGACAAATCACAAAAAATAATTTATAATTTCATCCAGGAAAATGGCAATAATGAGACAATATACCAAAATCTATGAGATGCAGTCAAAGTAGTACTTAAAAGAAATTTTATATCTCTAAATAGTTACATGAATAAACTAGAGTAAGAGGAGACCAATGAATTGAGTATTCAGCTAAAAAAGCTAGGGAAAAACAACTTCTGAAACTCAAAGGAGAGATTAATAAAATTGAAACTAAAAACAATCTATTGACCTAATTAATAAAATTAAGAACTGGTTTTATGGAAAGACTACCAATATAAATCTCTAGTTAATTTAATTAGAAAGCAGGGATAAAAAATTACCAGTATCAAGAGTAAACTTACCACCAATGAAAAAGAAATGAAAACAATAATTTACCCAACTGTATGCCAGCAAATCTGACAATATAATCATCAAAATGGATGAATATTTTCAAAAATAAAAGTTGCCCAGGTTGACAGATAAGGAAATACATTACTTAAGTAGTCCCATTTTAGAGAAAAGAAATTGAACAAGCCATCAGTGAACTCCCAGGGGAAAAAAACCTTCAAGGCCTGATGGATTTACAAATGAATTCTACCAAATATTCAAAGAACAATTAATTCTAATACTATGTAAAATATTTGGGAAAAATAGGCAAAGAAGTAGTCTCATCATTTTCCTTCCATTGACATAAATATAGTACTGATACCTAAACCAGGAAGAGCCAAAACAGAGAAGAACAATTACAGGCAATCTCCTTGATGAATATCGAGGCAAAAAAATTTAAATAAAATATTAGCAAAGAGATTACAACAATTTATCAGCAGTATGATACACTATGACCAAATGGGATTTATACCAAGAAAGCAGGATTGATTTAATAATAGGTTAACTATCCTCTATTCATTAATCTCATATTATTCATTCATTTAGCTCAGAAAATAATGCTAATAAGTTTCTAATAAGTATAATTGTTGATCAGAAATAATTTTATATTTCATTATCTTCATGTTCAGAAGAATGTAATTGATAAAAAATATATTTAGACTTATAATTTCTTTCCCTCCAAATTGTTCCCAAAGATGTTACATGAGGATAGTGATTTAAGACAATTGTTCTCTATATTAATTTTAAGGTAAATAAAGCTCTCTGGTCTCACTCTAATTCATGTATCTAGAATCAAGTTAATTAATAATAATTATGTGTGTGTGTGTATTATGTATATGTGTGTCTATATGTATTTGTATGTATACATATGTATATATGTGTATATATGAAATCTGATGCACAGAAAATGAAGCAATCATATAAAGCACAAAATATAGCTATATCTATTAATTTTGAAGTTTATGACTGACTGATTACTCCATAAACCACTCTGTCTTTTCACTTGTGGTTAACACTGGTGTGACTAGGGCTTTGATGTATACTTAGTCAACCATGAAATATATACACACTATCTAGAAAGCTATATTCCAGAAATTCTTTACTTCTCTATTCTGGAATTGGAAGGAGGAAGAAGATGCATTCCATAGTGTCTCTGAACCAGAGAAATCCTGGAACACAAACAATTATGTACATTGCAGCTGGTCAAGACCTAGCCACAAGAGTGTTAGAGTTAAGCTTTTCTGACAGAAAAGCATGAGGTTTTGAGGCTGAGATGATAGCTGGATGTTTGGGGAACAAGCTTAAGGTAAAAAAAAAAAAAAATATATATATGTTTAAGGATAATAAAACTAATTAAATTACATTAACAATGATACAAATAGCAATAATAACAATTTTTTAAAAAATCAAACAATTTTTAAAACACATCAGTATTTTCTACCTCAAAAGCAGAAAGACAAGTGTTTAAATCTTGCCTTTGTGGCACACTGTTTGCAATAAGTTTTCTAAAATTATAAATTGCAGATCATCTGCTTTGGTAAAGGGCATTTCCTCACTAGGAATTTTTTATACCAAGGATATAACAGGGCCAATCTAAAAGAAAAAAAAAAATTTACAAAATACTTCATAGATATGGAGTATGGAGATTCACAACCTTTTGAGATAGATCTATTAATGTTCCCATTTTGCAGCTGAAGAAACTGAGGCTCAAAGAAATTAAATAACTTGACCACAAATATATATGACATATTGTCTAAAGCAGAATTTGAAACCCCCTACTCTGGCACTTTTTCCAGTACTGAAATAATAATAGACAAAGATACCAGATCTGTGATTTCATTAGTAAGGAGACA
Organism: Antechinus flavipes; assembly: GCF_016432865.1. Lineage (NCBI taxonomy): Eukaryota > Metazoa > Chordata > Mammalia > Dasyuromorphia > Dasyuridae > Antechinus > Antechinus flavipes. The sequence goes on from NC_067400.1 coordinate 160,870,479, forward strand.
GATAAGGAAATTTCGCTCATCAATACAAGATGCATGTTTGATATCAGATAATTGCTTAAAGAAGAGAGAAGTTTTCCAGTTGTCCTGGGTCCCACAGTAAGCACATGCTGGATTCAGTACTAGAATCTCCATCTTCATGCCACTGAGCCTAGCCTTCTAGCCATATGCCATCCATAAGCTACACTGACTGTTTTAAAATTGGCTCCTTTCCTGGGGATGGGTTTTCATTGCCTGAATTGTGAAGGGCAGGGCTGGAATAGCTAAGTGTAGGATACTAGTGTGCACCTGTGGGCACTCAATAAATCTTTGTTGACTGGTTGATTAGTATATACCTCACTGATTCTCCTGAAGATCAAGCACTGAGTGAGCTGGATGATCTCTCAAGGTCTCTTCCATTCCAGTAATTCCAGTTTTGTCCTTCATATTCAAAGATGAAAGATGATGCTGATGACTATGTTATTACCTGTGTCTCTGAGTGAAGTTGAAATAAATGATGTGTGACCCACTGTGCTTTTTACTCTGAGCACGTGGGTAAATGGTTCTTTGATGAGCAACTGTGGCCAAAATGTAAGTGCTGTCACTGTAGGTCAGTTTCTTCATCTCATGGAGGAAACAATGACTTTGATTCAGATTTAGAGCTCCTCATCAAATTGCTTCTGGCCAGATTGGATTGTCTGTTTCTGCTGTGTCTCAGCAATCATTTTCTGTATTCTGTGCTATGCTTCCTTGGTCTCTCTTCTCTCACATTAGCAGTAAGAACCAACAGAGTTCATGCTGTGGTGTAACAGCGAAAGGGAGTCAGTGGACTTGCCAATTTAGATGAAACAGAGCCAAGTGCAATATATTACCTCTCTTTTAATCAGTAACGAAAGGCTTCATGTAGCAGCCAGAGTTTCTGGATGTGTATGACTGAACCCAGAAACAGTCATTAGTGATTTCAGGGTTGCATTTGCAAAAAGCATGCATAACTAATGCCTTCTTCAGCATTGAAAGTAAAGTAACTGATTACATTTTTCTGTCCATCAAAACCACATTTAGAATCTAGTTTATCAATGGCAGCAGTGTATACTATTATGCTTCCATTCTACTGATACTGGGGACAAAATGGCATTTCATGAATTTTGATCTGGGCCTCATTTCTAATGTCTCAAGGATATTAGTAATTTCAAATTTTCCCTCATCAACAATATACTATTTATGTATGTGCATATGCATGCCTTTAAATCAATAAACAAATGAACATTTATACATACATATGTATATACACATGTCTTTATCTGTGTGTATATATATATATATATATATATATGTCTTTATCCGTGTGTGTATATATATATATATATATATATATATACACATACATGTACAAAAGATTTTTTTGTTTCATCAATATAAGAAAATTCTTTGTAAGGAAACTCTTCCATCAATACAGATGACAATAGGAAATTGACTGAGGAACACAATTTATGTGACTGTCTTGGGATTTCAGAGTTGCTAAGTAAGCATCAAAGAAAAAATTATAAACTGGACCTTCATAATCAAACCAACACTCTACTTATATAATGTATTTTCAGGTAATACCCTAATTATATAAATAATAACATCAGTTTCACATTCATCTTGTTTTCCTTGTCATGACTTCTAAGCTGTTTAGAAATATATTTTTTATTTTTAAAAATAATTCTGATTCCTCAGAGTAAGTGAAGAATTTGAACTACTTTCAAAAATTTTAACTTTGAAATAAGCCCCTACTTATTTTTACTATAGAGTTATTTGATGTATATTACAGTATGTTTATGTATATATGCATACAAAAAGTCAATGTACATAGGTATAGAAAGATTAAATAAACATAACATGTCTATTTGTATATAAGTACATGCATTATATATATTCATACATGTATTTGTATGTGTGTGATAAAAATACCCATACATTGCAAACATTTGCATAGACCTGTACATTCCATCAATTGAGCAATGAAATGCATGCTTCAATAGCAAATAATCCAAAAATCACTTTTGTTTGGCTGTAGAATGCATTTTTGTACTTTTCATTTGAATATTGGGTGTGTGATGTTCTGGAGATTCATTTCAAACTAAATAATGGAGCCATGCTGTGAAAATGTAACTTTAGAAGAACTGGAAAACTTCCCAACTTTCTCATTCTACCCCAGTGACAAACAACTCCCAGTAGAAGATACATGGCATCATCTCAGATGGAGGGGTGGTGGTAGAAAGCAACAAACTGTTTTTTCTCCATTCCTGCCTAGTTGACTTCTGAGTTCACCTTCCAAACTTTCTTCTTTCAGGAGACTGGAAAATGAGACATTCTAGAAAGGTCTTTTTCCTCCAGAGGATCTTTGAGGATTATTTCAATTACTTAGCGGGACTTTTCCTGAGGTGCTGTTTTATAGAGCACTATTTATGAGATTGAGAAAAGACTACTTACTAGGAGTGAGAATGTAGAGATATGAGCTTCTAGAGACACATCTCTTGCGAGGATTTTGTACTATGAAGATTCAGAGAAAAAAAGGTGCCATTTGGTCCTTTCTATATTTCCTTGCATAAACAAAAAAAAAAAAAAAATCACTGAAGAGAGGGCAAGTCTTCATTCCTTCACAAGTTTATAGAGGAAACACACAACTCATCTTTTGTTTAAATTACCTGAATATATGAGAAAACTATTTTCCATTAAATTCATTCTATCCTTCTTAAAAGTAACTATAATAATTCCTGAGTTTTTCTTAGTATGTTTTAAGGGTTTTGAAATTGTGATTTTGTGGCTGAAGGGAATTTCTAGTCTTTATATTTCTTCAACCATTGAAGAATGACAACTCATCTACAATTCAGAATTTTTTTTATATTTCCTGAGGTGCTGATAGATTCATTTCTTGCCCATGAAATATGAAGCAGAAAGAGGATTTGAACAGAAGTCTTCATCACTGCAGGATCCTCTTTCTTTCCATTATACAATATTCTTTTCATATCAGAACATAAATGGGTTTATTATGTTACATCAATTCCACTAAAGCTATCTCAATAACTGGTGATATATATATATATATATATATATAATATATATATATATATATATATAATATATATATATACACACACACACACACACACATACATATATAGGTACATATATATATATGTATATATATATATATATATATATATATATATACATATATACACACACACACACACACACACACACACACACACACACACACACATACATATATAGGTACATATATATATATATATATATATATATATATATATATATATAAAACCACTTTATCGAATAAACAGTCATCATAAACAATTCATGTGGAGAATGAGCAACTAAATATTTGCTTCACTACTTTTAACTGAAAAATTTATTTATTTTTGTTTTTTGGCAGGCGATAGAATTTTGTTCTGTGGTAATTTTACCAGTGTATATTACAAATATTTGAATAGGCTAGATGCTATTCTTTTCTTGATGCAGTAATTCCTATTAGCCAGAATTCTAGCAGTCCATAAATGCTTGATGGCAAATTCACAAAAGCATTTTAGTAGTCAAATTGTTTAGAAACAATTTGCATATGGAAAATTATAATGTTGTTAAGATGTATCTTTGTTTTTACTTTTTTTCTCCATTAAAATATTTCCTAGTAGGGGAAAAAAAAAAAACAAACTGAGGGCTTAAATAGTATTAGATTCTTATTTTTTTAACCTTACACAGTGGAACAATTCATTTTGAGATATTTAAGAGTATGAAGAATTATGGAATTTTAGAATTCAAAGGGAATTTTAGACATTTTTGTAATCTTTCATAATTCCAACAAGACAATTTTTTTTTACTATAAACCAATCCAAATTCTACATTGCTCTTCCTAGTGATAGAGTGCTTATTAATTGATTGGATGACTTCCTTTAATTTTTCCATCTTGATCTTATTTCTGTCTTCTGCAACAGTATGAATCTCTTATTTCCATTCTTCCACATAACTTTGGTTGTTGACTTTTGTTCTCGAAGAAGATAAAAATGATCACCATGTTAGTTACATTGAGCTCAGAATGCTCTACCACACGTTAAGCACAAATAGTCCCTGGAATTTCTTCTGAGACTGTTGGCAATAAACACCATATTGATCATTGCTTGGCCAATTTTGAAGCTATGCTGACTATCAGACAAATGAACAGATGAAAGATCAACCTATTAATATTAAGGAGGAATTTGGCAAGAGAGACACTCCCCTGATTGTTCTTTACCTTTACAGACATGGACAGTAGTGGCATCCTTGAGCTTCCTTTTACCATGTGACCCACCATATTTGCCAACTTTTGTATGATCAATGAAGCCCTCATCTTATACATCTGAGATAGAATAAAATCAGACCCAGGTACTTTGTCTCATGAAAGGAGATTAATGGCATTCACAACCACTTCTTCAGTTGGAACTCTATCTAGGGAGGGATTGACTTTAACATTACATAAATGGTCAATAACATCAGTATTGATTGATGATGATCTGTTGAGAACCTCATAGAAGTGTTCAGCCCATTTTTCTAGGATCATGTTCTTATCACTAATCAATGTGGCTCCATCAGCACTGAGTAACTGAGATGCACTATATATTTTGGGCCATAAATAGCTTTCAGGGCATCAAAAAATGGCTTTGAATCGTTACAATTGGCATAAAACTGAAATTCATCTGTCTTCATACTGAGCCAAAAAATTCTACAGCTCTCAAAGCTTCACTTCTTTACTTTTGATAGAGTTAAATGCTCCCTTCTTAGAGATGGATGAACTATCTTGTGAGTGAACCCCATGGAGTTCTCATTTTTCTTTGAGCAGTTTCTGAATTTTCCCATCATTTTTTCAAACCATTCTTGAAACTTGCGAATCTTCTCACCCAGATGAGTATATTCAGTGCTATATACCAAATCACTGAAAGTTGCTCACTTCTTTTCTGATCCGCTGTTGACAACTGTGTGTTGGTTCAACTTCCCTCCACGTTAGCAACAAACTGTTCCAGTTCAGAGAAGCACTATAATCTTTTGACATTAAATCTTTCTGTAGTCTTTTTGTATTAGGGCTACCACCTTTTTTTGAATGTGAATACTTAGTTGATAGGATAAAACTACAATCAGTCAAGCACTGTACCACACATTGCTTTTGTCCCTCTCACATCCCATCTGTCTCTTCTGTTTACAATGATATTGTCTATTAAATGCCAATATTTGCTGTTACTGTGAATCCATGAAGTGTGACTGTGTTTAGATAAACAGAAGACAGTTGCAGTGATGAGAACTTCATAAGATGTACAAGTCTTCAGTAGTAAGTGACCAGTGCTGTTGCTATTTCCAATTCTGTTGTGAGCTTTTTCTTCTCAAAAAGCAGCCAGGTGATAAAAGTTCAGATCTTTTATTATTTCCAATATAGCCCGGTTAGCTTAGAGGCCTATCTCTCTGCTTGGTTCCAAGAGCTCTCTCCAAATGTCTTTAAATCCAAAGGTCTGGTCCTTCAGCCTCTGCCTCTGCTTTTCTTCAGCCTCCAGCCAGCTCCAGTCTTCATGTCATTCCGGTGAAATCTCGACTTGTAGCGTCTTCCTCTCCAGAGCCCTCTCCGACTGGCCCATTGGCCTATTTATGCTCCTTCCAGAGAGAGGGATTATGGGTAGTTCTACTTAGTACCTTGTTTCAGGTTCTGCCCAAAACATCTTCTTGTAAGATTAGATCAACTCTAATTACTTAGCAGTTAGTAAGGATTCCAACATCTCCCCCTTTCTTTTGTTTTAAAACATAGGGGGTTTCTGAGGGGATACACATAAATCCATCAATATGGGCCAGAACTTTGTAACAGATATACATGGTATACATAAATCCATCAATATGGGAGGCATTAAACATAATTTACATAAGCACATAGCAAAACACAGGCTAGTAGTAATGTAACAAATAACATGAATCATCCTGAAAATTTACACATGTCCATAAGTCCTAGAAACAGTCCAATAGGATTCCATTGTCCATTAGTTCATGTGCCAGGAATCTAATAATTCCTGTAAGCTCTGAAGTACTGCAAAAGGTCTCATCAACAATTTTTCATCTCAGGGAACCCAATGATTCTTGCTGGTTTTTCAAGAAGTAAAACAGTTTCATCTTGTGTTAGGAAATCCAATGATTCCTGAAGCTTTTAAAAGTCTTTTTAACAGTTTCATAGTCAGCCATCTGATTCTTTCTCCATCTGTGGAAATATAAGCAGATCCTCTTCCCCAAGCAGTTAATCTAATTCCCTTCTATTTACCAAATTTGGGATTTCTCCTCATCATCTGGTAATTATATTGGAGTCGTTTGCATTGGATATTGTCTTGTTGTCTTAAAAGGCCTGTATTCTTCCCAACTGTAATCCTGATTGCTTTTCTGTTGGTTGATGACATCAGAATCCTGAATTTCTAAAGTCTCTCTGGGTGTAACCTCAGCTGCTATCATGCCCCACCTGTCCTTTGATTGATACTTTATAGCTGGGCCCTGCCTCTCATTCCTCTGGGTCAATATACATTTAGAGGCCCAGTGAAAGCCTCGGTTACATTTTGGACATGGGGTTTTGGGTTTTCTCTCACCCTGTCTTCTCACTCTATCTCCATATCTACAATGAGCTCTCAAATGTCCAACTTTTCCGCACTGAAAACATCGACGAGTTTCTCTAGAATTCCTCTGCCAAGAAGGACCTTGTCTAATTCTTTTGCAAACCTCATTGGCATTTTCCTTAGCCAAATGTTTAGTCATTATTTCTGTTTCTGCATTGTCTCCAATGGTTCTTATTACAGCTGTTTGTAAACGTCCCACAAAATCTGCAAAAGGTTCATTGGGACCTTGCTCTATTTTTGTGAAAACATTATTTCCATCTTTCTGTCCAGGGAGAGAATTCCAAGCTTTTATTGCAGCCTTAGAAATTTGCTCATACACTGTTATGGGATAATAAATCTGTTCTGAACTCTCTGCATACTGACCTTCACCAGCTAGTTGTCAAAAGCAACTTGTACAATAGCTCCTGTTTGCCTATTGCGTTGGGCTTGAATCCTACATAATTCATGAAACTCCGAAAGCCACAATAAATTTTGTCCCGGTTCTAGACAAGTTTTCGTTATGGATTTCCAGTCATTCGGGGTTAGGATTTCATAAGATAAATTATCCAGTAACATCTTCACATAAGATGATGTAGCCCCATAAAGAGTGCAACCCTTTTTCAAATCTTTAATTTTTCCCAAATTAAAAGCAGTGTATTTTCTCTCTTTTTGACCTGAGGAGTTGAGCTCTTCAATCACAGGATATGCATTTATAAAATCAGATATATCTTCTCCTTCATTTTTTGCTTTAATTAATGCTATTTCTAATCTTGTCAAATTCTGCTTTACAGGAGAAGCTGACTGTGTTTCTGTCTCTCTCCCTCCCCCTTGTTCCACCCATGAAGGGTTCATTGTGGGGAAGGGTCATGAGATGTGGAATCACCTAATTCCTCCTGCTGTGAAGTATCATACTCAGAATTGTAATTAACTCCATTCTCATCTGATTCGTCCCTCCTTTTCACCTAGTAAAGTTGGCTTTTCTTCCTCCTGTACTTTCCTTTTCATCATTCTATCACTTAAATAACTTCTTATAGCCAATTGTATTACATTATATGTATTAATTATTGAGTTAGGCCCATTTTTATCATAGAATTGACAAAGATCCTCTCCAACCAATTTCCATTCATTTAGATCTAATTCCTTATCAAGAGAGAAACAAGGACATATGTCCTTTACAGTTTGTAAAAATTCAGTGATTTGCTGTAAACTTATAATTAAACCTTGCTTTCCATAATTTTGACAATGCTCTCTAAACATTTTCCTTGAACAGAAACAGGCTGTTTTCTAAATATCTGTCCCATCTTAGCTGAAATTCTACTTTAACTCTTTTAACAAAATTTCTTTGTTGCACTCACCCTAATTTCTGGGTTGAAGAGTCTTTTCCACTGGATCAGGATCAGAGGCTTTTCCACTTGAATCAGGATCGGAGCTTTTCCACTGAAATCCACTGAGGGGTCTGTTTGTCCCACGTTCAGGGCGCCAAAATGTTGTGAGCTTTTTCTTCTCAAAAAGCAGCCAGGTGATAAAAGTTCAGATCTTTTATTATTTCCAATATAGCCCGGTTAGCTTAGAGGCCTATCTCTCTGCTTGGTTCCAAGAGCTCTCTCCAAATGTCTTTAAATCCAAAGGTCTGGTCCTTCAGCCTCTGCCTCTGCTTTTCTTCAGCCTCCAGCCAGCTCCAGTCTTCATGTCATTCCGGTGAAATCTCGACTTGTAGCGTCTTCCTCTCCAGAGCCCTCTCCGACTGGCCCATTGGCCTATTTATGCTCCTTCCAGAGAGAGGGATTATGGGTAGTTCTACTTAGTACCTTGTTTCAGGTTCTGCCCAAAACATCTTCTTGTAAGATTAGATCAACTCTAATTACTTAGCAGTTAGTAAGGATTCCAACACAATTCCATTCCTTTGAAGCACCCATCAAGTCTTATAGTTTGAGCCTACTCTAATATTAAAGCCACTCAGACTTATAAGCTTGTACTCTTTTGGCACATCGAAGATAAGGGTCTTCAGTTATTCACAATTTTTTTTTTTCTTTGACTTCATCAGAATATGTTATAATGGGAGATAAGCACTGCTGTGGAGGATTAGTGTTTTCCTGCAAGCCTTTCATTCATTCATTTTGAGAATAGATCCTTTTGATTATATTAGTTTTGACTATAAAATCTACACCAACTGTACAGCTCTCCCCTTCACTTTTGCCACTTCAGAAAAATGTGTATCTAGTCCCAACTTCAGCAAGGTGACTTTATTTGTCAAGCTCATTTTATTCAGAACTGCTATTTATATGTGATATATGATGAGTTCTCTCACTGGGGCTGTTTTTTCAATTCTATTGGATGTTTTATTGTTTATCAATGTGCACATATTTCCATGTACTGATGGTGAGTGGAATCATATTTGCAGAAGATTTTTGTATATTTTGGGGGGTATGTTTTGACCTCAGGTTCTGTCTGCTGCAGTAATCAGGCTGGGGTTGGCTATGATTTTTAGGCCAGGCAATTTTAGGGCACCTCTTCAAGGCCCTTTCTCACTCTGAGAAGTGTGCAGTGTGGTCCTTAAAAGGCTCTTCATTCACCTGGGTGACTACCGAATCCCATTGCTTCTAGTGAGAAGCTGACCCTACAATCTGGGACTCTTGTGTGCCAGGTTGGGGCTACAGCTCCAAGTGTATCCAAACCTGCTGCTTCATCATTCACTTGTCACCAAAGGACTTTGAGATAAGTAGAAATAGTACAACAGTACATATGATAATAGTTTGATCCATGAATAAATTGGATTCGAGGGAAGCAGAGATGCATGAAATTGTCAACCTCACTCTCTCTTTCAGAGTCATCACAGTTCAGTGTCAGGTTGAAGTCAAGATAGAGATGATCTTGGTATCTTCAATTCTAACTACATTCTAAGAGCTTCATAACACTTGCTTAAATTGCCTTCATGATGCTGGAACAAATGTTCTCTTCTGCTTATTCTGCCAACCTTCATATGCTTGGGATGGGCACCCCTCTACCTCATCCATGAATTTGAGACCCCCTAATTACTCTCAACTGGGTTCAGCCTATGCCAAAATGTGGCATATCAGAATGTGGCTGCTGTATATGTTACAGTTTCTTGGAGCCACAGGTTAAAATTAGGTGGGGTAGGCACCAAAGGTAGAAAGTAGTCTTAAGAAGGGCTAGATGGTCCTTACACCAGAGGTACTAGTTCACCCTATACCTCTTCTCCCACAAGACAGCACTTCAGATATCTGAAGATATATCCTTTGAATGATCTTATTATTTTTATTTCCAGGTTGAATATATTCACTTTTTTATATAACAGAAGACAGTTGCAGTGATGAGAACTTCATAAGATGTACAAGTCTTCAGTAGTAAGTGACCAGTGCTGTTGCTATTTCCAATTCCATTCCTTTGAAGCACCCATCAAGTCTTATAGTTTGAGCCTACTCTAATATTAAAGCCACTCAGACTTATAAGCTTGTACTCTTTTGGCACATTGAAGATAAGGGTCTTCAGTTATTCACAATTTTTTTTTCTTTGACTTCATCAGAATATGTCATAATGGGAGATAAGCACTGCTGTGGAGGATTAGTGTTTTCCTGCAAGCCTTTCATTCATTCATTTTGAGAATAGATCCTTTTGATTATATTAGTTTTGACTATAAAATCTACACCAACTGTACAGCTCTCCCCTTCACTTTTGCCACTTCAGAAAAATGTGTATCTAGTCCCAACTTCAGCAAGGTGACTTTATTTGTCAAGCTCATTTTATTCAGAACTGCTATTTATATGTGATATATGATGAGTTCTCTCACTGGGGCTGTTTTTTCAATTCTATTGGATGTTTTATTGTTTATCATTGTGCACACATTTCCATGTACTGATGGTGAGTGGAATCATATTTGCAGAAGATTTTTGTATATTTTGGGGGGTATGTTTTGACCTCAGGTTCTGTCTGCTGCAGTAATCAGGCTGGGGTTGGCTATGATTTTTAGGCCAGGCAATTTTAGGGCACCTCTTCAAGGCCCTTTCTCACTCTGAGAAGTGAGCAGTGTGGTCCTTAAAAGGCTCTTCATTCACCCGGGTGACTACCGAATCCCATTGCTTCTAGTGAGAAGCTGACCCTACAATCTGGGCCTCTTGTGTGCCAGGTTGGGGCTACAGCTCCAAGTGTATCCAAACCTGCTGCTTCATCATTCACTTGTCACCAAAGGACTTTGAGATAAGTAGAAATAGTACAACAGTACATATGATAATAGTTTGATCCATGAATAAATTGGATTTGAGGGAAGCAGAGATGCATGAAATTGTCAACCTCACTCTCTCTTTCAGAGTCATCACAGTTCAGTGTCAGGTTGAAGTCAAGATAGAGATGATCTTGGTGTCTTCAATTCTAACTACATTCTAAGAGCTTCATAACACTTGCTTAAATTGCCTTCATGATGCTGGAACAAATGTTCTCATCTGCTTATTCTGCCAACCTTCATATGCTTGGGATGGGCACCCCTCTACCTCATCCATGAATTTGAGACCCCCTAATTACTCTCAACTGGGTTCAGCCTATGCCAAAATGTGGCATATCAGAATGTGGCTGCTGTATATGTTACAGTTTCTTGGAGCCACAGGTTAAAATTAGGTGGGGTAGGCACCAAAGGTAGAAAGTAGTCTTAAGAAGGGCTAGATGGTCCTTACACCAGAGGTACTAGTTCACCCTATACCTCTTCTCCCACAAGACAGCACTTCAGATATCTGAAGATATATCCTTTGAATGCTCTTATTATTTTTATTTCCAGGTTGAATATATTCACTTTTTTATAGCTTAACTCTTAGGACATGATTTCTGAATTCTTAATGATTTTGATATGTTGCCTCAAAACATATTACAGTGTGATGCAGAAAATGGAATATAATACTCTAGTTATGTTTTGACTAATATATAGTCATTGCTAATTATCTAAACACTAAACTTCAATTAATTTAGACTAAAATAATATGAGAGACATCATGACATAGTAAATAATGAATCTGCCTCAGATTTGGATTCCTCAGCATTAAAAGAGAGATCCATCTCTGATTCATATTGGTTATGTACATACAATCTATTTAACTTCATAGCACCATGGGGTACTTGTGGCAGGATAATAGTTAATATGTAATGGTAGATACTGAACTTTGGATAATAGATTTTGTGTTGAAAGAGATCTTGCATAAAATTGAAACCAACTTGCTCTTCTTTATAGATAATCCAATAGCAGTCTTAAAAAGTTAGGTGTCTTTCTAAGGTATTAGATGATGTTGGAGGAAGGATTGAATCTATCCCTAACAATCTGCTTATAAGGAAATTCATATACCAATAAAATCAATCTGGACCAAGAAATAAAACATTTTATTATTCTTAGCAGATTTATCATCTTGTTACTTCATATAGAATTTAATGTCAATTAAAATCTCCACATTTTTTTCCCTGACAGAAAATAGTACAAAGCTTAGTGTCTTAAGTAGAAATGAAAAACTTTACATTCATCTTTCCAAAATTTCATTTTTTTGATAGTCCAGCAGTTATGTTTGTGCAGAATAGCTCCATTTTTTAAAAAATTCAAACCTTCCAACTTTGTGTCATCCAAAAATGTGCTAAGTATATTTTCCATGTCCTTGGTTTAATTATTAATAAAAATATAAAACAGGATAGCATATGGATAATTTCTTGCATATTACTAGATATACTTCTCCATTTTGACATTGATCAAATGATCAGTAAACTATTAAAAATTACAATAAAATGAGATTATATATATTTTATAATTTTGCATAGGATATGTCTTAATCAAATGAGACAGAGGTAATTACGGAAGATAAAATAGATAATATTGAATATATGAAACTAAAAAGTTTCTACAGAAACAAAACTAATGTAAAATAGTCAAAAAGAAATAATCAATTTGTGAAAAATGCTTTGAATCAAATTTCTGCTATAACATACATCATATAAGATGTGCATGTAGGTGGATAGATAACTAAGAAACATTCTGTAATAATTGTTGTTCATATTTCATTTCAAAAGACCAGTGACATCGTGGGATGATATTTTGCCTTTAACATGAATTAGATTTAAGTGTGGCAGAATTGAACAAAGTTTTTCGCCTCACTCTCTTTTGCATGGTCATCAAAGTCCAGTGGCAAGACAAAACTCTAAGCACTCCAACAGCAATTGCTTCAGCTGCTTTTATGAACATTGAAACAAATTTTCTTATCTGCCCATTCCACCAAGATTAGTCTTCACATGTTTGTTATATATACTCCTCCCTAACTCATCAATAAGTTTGAGGTTTGTCAGTTTCCCTCAAACTGATTTAACCTGTCACTTTGGTTTATCAGTAAGTGATTCTTCTGTATGTTATACCTTCTTGTAGAAAAAAGTAAAATTTGGATTAAGGTAAACGAAAAAGTGCATCAAAATGTTCGGGGCAATGAAGCACTGCTCTCTCTTTGAGATGTGCTACGGATCCTCTACACCATGTTAGCTGGTAGAGAGGGTCCAGGAGTTAAAAAAGGGGCCTCTGAGACAGGAGGTTGTGTCTGGCAGGAGTTAAAGGAACTGCTAATAGGTTTTTTGAGATGGCGAGGGGCATGTTCTCTTGCTAGATCTCCTCCTAGGATACAGCTAACTCCAGAAGCCTCCCTTCTAGGACTCTCCCTATGCAGTTTTGAGTGGGTTAGGCATGGGCAATTCCAGAAGAGAAGCAGCATAAGTAGACAGCCCTGAGCAGAGCTCGCTCTCTTGTCTCCTGCACTCTTGCTTCCTGCTACCCCCACTGAGAGGATGACTGATATAAGATAGACTGTTTGCACCTTCTGGTCATTTTGTCTCTGTGTGATTGGGGTTGGAGCCCAAAGGCTGGTGAGCTGGCCTAGTTGTGGCCACCGAGGAGTGGGCAGATAGAGTAGTCTTAAGGGACTCTACAAGTGGCGAACCAAAGAGGTACTATATGGCTAGGACCTCACCTTGTAGCAGGTCTACAGGGTGGGAAGGGAAACAGAACTCTGCTTCAATGAGTGGAATGTTTGGTATGAGACAAACTATAGTGAAGGTCCCAGACCAGGAGGCGCTAGGGGAAAAAGTTTATAGAATAGTAAAGCAAGCAGGATTGGAAATTGATTTTAAAAAGTAGGAAGTAGTAGGTAGTCAGATGGCTTCCTATGATAAGGAAACTCCAGGAGCCATCCCAGAATGGCATCACCTCATTCATCAAGTGATTGGGGGCACTTTAAGAGGTGCAAGCCGCAATCCATTAAAAGTAGATAATGAAGTGCGAACAGAGAGTCATAAAACAAATGAGGGTCACAAATCAGCACTTGCCAGGGCTAGCTGCTCCCAAAAATGGAGCAGGGGTATCTAGCTGTGGGAAAGAATCAGGAAGTAAACAAGATGAAGGAGGTGGATGTAACATAAAAGGAAGAGGTATTATAGAAGAAGCAGGAAGTGGATATGATGGAACAGGAGGAGGGAGGGAGGGACAAAACGAATAATGAAGAAGTAAACAGAGGGACATATGATCTAGAGAAAAACAGGTGATGATAAGACAAGGGAGAAGAAAGGGGATAGCAGGAAGGTTGCCTCTGTCTCTGAGTCATGGTCTTCTCCCCCCTGCTTCCAGAGGAGCTATGTCTCCTAACCGCTCCCTCTGCACCCCCTTGTGGAGACTTTGGAGATTCCCAGACAAGTTTGGGACAAATGATACAGAAATCTGGAATGTATGAAAGAAATGAGGATCAAAACCTCAATAATGCAGCAGTATATGCAGCTGTGCCCCAATGTGCCCGACGAGCATTTAGAAAAATTCAGACTCCTAGAAAGCAGAAGCTCTCAATGACTAGGATTAAACAGGGCCCAGATGAACCTTTTCCTAATTTTGTGGCCTGCCTACAGGCATCTGTTGAGAGATCCATGAGTAGAGGAGAAGCCTCCAGCCTCCTTATACAGAAATTGGCATAAGAGAACCCTAATACTAACTGCCAGAAGGCCATGCTTACTTTAGATAGGGAGCCTGGCCTGGAAGAGATGATAAAGAGATGTGAGAATGTTGGCTCCAGTACCTTTCAAATGAATGCCCTCACAGCTGCTATATCTAAAGGGGTTGTAGCAGAAAACCTGCCCTGGCAGTTTGCAGACAAACAGGGGTATATTCCTGGTGGTCGCAGGTCTTAGGTACAATCTATGGGGCAGGGACATATTGAAGGCTTGTGGGGCTTCAGTTTATATACCACCTCCACAGGATTTTTAATTGGGATCATTGGGTGTTTGGGCATCACCTTTCATATCATGCCCACACCATTAACATGGAAATCTAACACCTCGGTTTGGGTACCCCAATGGCTTTTCTCAGTGGACAAAGCCCAAGCCTTATGTGAAATTATGCAACAATAGTTGAAGGCCAGACATATAGGATCAACATCCAGCCAATGGAATAACCCTGTATTTATTATAAAGAAAAAATCTGGGAAATTCAGAATGCTAGTGGTTGTTAATGCTATTATTGAACCTATGGAGCCCTACAGCCTGGCAAGCCATCTCCTAATCTCGTAT
Organism: Antechinus flavipes; assembly: GCF_016432865.1. NCBI lineage: Eukaryota > Metazoa > Chordata > Mammalia > Dasyuromorphia > Dasyuridae > Antechinus > Antechinus flavipes. The sequence goes on from NC_067400.1 coordinate 160,885,682, forward strand.
CCAGCAGCTGACAGTAATAAACATACAAGATAGTTTCTTCTCCATCCTTCTGGTCCCAGAGGATAAGAAAAGATTTGCTTTTACCTTCCCTCTATAAACAATGCAGGACTTGATCTGTGCTACCAATGAAAAGTTCTCTCCCAAGGGATGTGTGTACATAGTGCAAGTGCTAGAACCAATTAGGAAGGCGTGGCTACATGCCATGATACGGCACTATATGGGTGATGTACTGTTATCAATGAGCAGTGGGAAAGATCTCACTGCCCTACTGAAGGAGACCATAAGTATTCCTGCTCCAAATGGACTGAACGATCCAACAGAACTATACCATCATTTACCTGGGACTCCTCATGGGGACTTCTACAGTTACTAATCAGATATGTAAGTTACCATTAGACAAGGTGAACACTCTGAACCCACTTCAGAAACTAGTTGGATAAATTCAGTGGCTAAGGGCTCGTGCCCCATTAGTATTTCTTTGATGCAGTCTTTATATGACATCTTGAAAGGAGAGTCTGATCTAAACTCCTCTCGTAAATGGACCTTCTTGAGGAAGGACTCAATTTATAAGATCATTGCTTTCACTTCTAAATCTGAAATAGTGCAATGGGACCCCACATGTCCCATAGAGGTCTCTTTAGTAGGTCAAAAAAGTTATTTCATGGTATTACATCACGGTAATAAAATATTGGAATATGTGTACATGACAAGACCAAAGACAGTATTACTGAACCATATTGAAATGCTGGGAGAACTTGCCTTTGAGGCAGTAAAAAGAGCTTCTTATCTAACAGGGAAAAGGCCCTTATTTCATTTACCCTTTGAACCAGGAACTAGAGAAGTCATGATGCAAACATATTGGCCATGGGCATATTGTGCTCAATGGGCTACACTAAGCCCCTATTCTACATACTTTCTCCTTCTCTTGCTGTGACATATTCTGGTACAGCCCCCTTGTAAGACAACTATTGGTGAGCATGTGCAAAGTGCAAATGTCTTTACTGATGCCACTAAGAACTGGAAGGCCTCAATTTATCATGAGCACTCAAAAGAGATTCTGATGTTAGAGACTCCTTATGATTCCACCCAGAAAAATAAACTTTTTGCTATTCTCCAGGCCTGTAAAAGATCCCCTGAGCCCATTAACATCATATAAAACAGCTTATATGCTGCCCAAGTGCTCAGAGATGTTGAAGATGCTAACCTACAACCTCAGAACTCTTCAATTGCCAACCCTCTTGCTGAATTGCAGCTGATTTTACAGACTAGGAAAAATCCCATTTACATCCTGCATGTATATTCTCACCAATGCTTTGAAATTTTGCTGGCATATTTTCTGGCAATGAGGTGGCAGACCGGGCTTTACAATGCTCCCTTCTCATGTTTGCCACATCCCCTGAATGTGCCCATGAATTTCTCCATTTACCTGCTAATTCTCTATGTCGCCTTTATGGCCTTACCTGGAAACATACCAGACGGATAGTGAAGCAGTGTATTCAGTGTGTTTAGTTTCTCTCTCCACCTAATAAAGGAGTTAAATCTAGGGATACTGGCCTCTCTCTAGGAATGATACATTTGGCACAATCTTATAGACAGTACAGAAAACTAGGCCCCATGAAAACAGCACTTCAAGCACTGGAGAATATGCAAAAGGTCTTTTGGAAGGAGGAGGAAGGATATTGATAAGATATATTTAAGTCTTGCAGGATCTGATGGAGAAGCTGCTTGATTCCAGAAAGAAGAATAAGGAAAGTTGCCCCTATTAAAACAGGGGCTGAAGAAGAAGTGAAGGAGGGACTCAGAAAACAGCAGAAACAGCACCATAGCAGAGAGAGACTACCCTTGCTGGACCAGCTTAGTAATTGGATCCACATACTTCCTTTCCCATCTCCTTCTATTGTATCCCATGGGCTTTATGTAGCCATTTTTGTATTGTTGTTTCTTTTGCTTTTGCCTGCTTTGCTAGGATGCTTTACACATATTCTGAAAAATTCTATAGAAGTACCTAAGGAAGAGCTTCTCATTCCTCAACATGAGAACACTCAGTCTTATTCTTTAAAAGGGGGGAGTTGTTAGGGGCAATGAAGCCCTGCTCTCTCTTGAGATGTGCCATGGAGCCTGTACTCCAAGTCAACTGGGAGGGTGGGCCCAAGAAGTAAAAAGGACTCTGAGCCAGGAGGTTTTGTCTGGCAGAAGTTAAGGAACTGCTAATGGGTTTCTTGAGATGGCAAGGGGCATGCCCTCTTGCTAGGTCTCCTCCTGGGACACACCAGAAGCCTCCCTTCTAAGGCTCTCCTTACGTACTTCTGTTTGGGCTGGGACATGGGCAATCCCAGAAGAGGGGCAGCATAAATAGACAGTCTTGAGCAGAGCTCGCTCTCTTGCGCTCTTGTGCTCCTGTTAACTCGCACTGAGAGGATGACTGAATAAAGACAGAATGTTTGCCCCTCTTGGTCAGTCTGTCTCTGTGTGATCTGGGTTGGAGCCCAGTGTAGGAGAGCTGGCCTAGTTGTGGCCACCGATGGGTGAGCAGTTAGAGTAGCCTTAAGGGATGCTACAGGAGCAGTGACTGAAAAGTGTTCAGCCAGCCCTCACATCAGAGGTGCTAGTCTTTAGTAAACACTCCAGCTAATGCATAGAGTATTGGGTTGAGAATCAGGAAGACACATCTTAAATTCAAATTTCTCCTCAGACACTTACTTCCTATGTGACATTGGGCAAGTCACTCAACCATGTTTGTCTCCGTTTCCTTATTTATAAAATTAGCTGAAGGAGGAAATGGCAAATCAGTTGTAAGTGGTCAATTAATATGAACAACTAATTTTCAAAAAAATGGCAAAGTATTCACAACTACATAAGAGAATGCTTCAAATCACCAACACTAAGATAAGTGAAAGTTAAAACAATCGTTTGGTTTTATCTCACACTTTGGCACATTGACAAAAATGACAAAAACTGCAATGTTGGAGGAATTGTGGAATGATAGGCACACTAATACATTCATAGTGTAACTGTAAAATGGTACACTCATTTTGGAAAGCAATTTAGAATTGTGCAAATACAGTGAATAAAATTTCCATAATCTTTAAATAACAGACTCTATTAGTGGACTCATATTCCAAAGAAATCATGAGTAAAAACAAAGTCATTATTTACAAGAACAAATTAATAAAATAACTTTTTGTGATAGCAAAAAATTGGAAACAAAGTAGATGCTCTTTAGAGAAAAGCTAAACCAATTATAGTGCATTAATATAATGGAATCTTATTGTGCATTAAGAAATCATATATGTGATAAAAACAGAGAAACACTGAAAAACATACATGAATAGATTCATACATAAATAAGAGCTGAGAAAACAATCTACACAGTAATTAAGCCAATGTAAATTGAAAGGAAAAACACACACACAAAATTTAAAAAAAATGTATGGAATAAAATTTAAAAGATCAATTTTACCTCAAATAAAGAGATATGAAAAGGACATTTTCACCATCACCAATCCACCTCTTTTTAGAGGTAAGAAATCCATATATGATAGACATTGCACATAATTTCAGGCTTTTTCAACATAGCAATAAATTGTGCTGATTTTTTTTCATCATTTATAAATGCTGTTTATAAAATGGGATGGTTACTGATGGGAAAGGAGAAATTCTTGGAATAACAATGATGATATAAAAAATAGAAGACAAAAAATGATTACAAAAAAAATGATCTATTAACTGATTCAATAGTATTATTGCTGAGTCCCCAATTACATCGTCATGTCATTAGCAAATAGGGATCGTTTTATTTACTCTTTTCCTATAGTTATTTAGTTTATTTGGAAATAGCTGTTTCAAGCATTTCCAGAACTACATCAAAAAATAGTGAGGAAAGTAAGCATTCGTTTTTTGGTTTTTTTTTTTTTAATGTGTTTTTTAAAAAGAATAGAAAAAAAAAAAACAGAAAGAAAAACAAAATAAAATAGAGTCAAGTGACCAGCAGAACATCAGAGAAAATTCAAAATATATGACAATAAATTACCAGTTACAGAAAAGATATGTGATAGAAGAAATTATATTCATGAGTGTCCATCTTTTCCTTGTTTCCTTGTTGGTTCTCTTCTTTTGTTCTCTTCTGCACACATTTTTTTACTTTGTTCTTTTTTCCCTTTTTCAGCTCTCCATATTCCCCAAGCAGGCTATGGTTAAACCAAACACCCCCATACACATAAACATACCCATCAATAAACCCATTCACATGAACATATATCTATCTACAGAGCAATATGCATACATATCTGCATACAGTCAAACACACACATATGTACATATGCATATGTACACATGCATCTAAAACAATATTAGTATAGGTGACATATGATGTAGATTTCTCTCTTGATTAAATCTTTAATTTTAACTTACATTTTTTTCCTATCTCTTAACTATTCTGCTATATATCTGCTTCTTAACATTTGCTTTGCTATTACTTAGCATCCCCCCACCCTTTGTCCTTCTTTTCCCACTATTTGCTTCCTCCTCTACCCTTCTCTCCTCCCTTATTTCTTTATAGATTTTTGAGAGTGCTATACCCTTTATGGTTTTATATGCAGCATTGCCTATTTAACTCATTGTCAAAGTGAGCAGATTTTCAGAACTATGAGCCCTCATTCACCCTTTAAGACCTCTGTTCTATTCTTCCTCTGCACCTCATTTGTAGAATATAATTACTATTTTCTAGTATCCTACATATTCTATATATCCTATATATGAGTATTTTTTTACTATTTTCTAATTATTCTAGATGTTTTTGCTCTCTTGATGGTGGTGATCAGTGATTTTTTTTTTTTCTATTTCCACTTTCCTTTCATGTTCTATCATCCTAGGACAATTTTCTTGGATTATTTCTTGCATTATTGTCTAAAGATTCTTTTGTTTTGGTCACAGCTTTCAAATAGTTAAATTATTTTTATATTTTCTCTAAATCGGTCTATTCTTCAGATTTGTTGTTATTCTTACAAGATGTTTTACATTGTTCTATTTTTTTTCATTCTTTATAATCTCTTTTATTATTTCTTGGTCTCACTGGCTTCACTGGCTTCCTCTTGCCCAATTCTAATTTTCAAAGAATTATTTTCTTCTTTAAGACTCTGTATCTGTTTTTCTAGTATGTATTTTTTCATGATCTTCTTGTTTTTTCTTGAATGGTTTTCACTTATTTATTTATGCATTCATTTATCTATTTATTTACTTTCATTTTTCCTCAATGTCTCTCATTTGATTTTTAAATTCTTTTTTAGTTCTAGTTTAGTTTTAGATATAAAGTTCTTCTATAAATTCTCTCTGGGCAGGAAGCCATTTAATGTTACTCTTTGGGGTAGAAGAGGCCTTTTTAAAGTTCAGTGTTCTAAGATGATGAATCCTACTCTTCTCTATTCTAATAGTAAGTTTCTATGGCTGGGTTTTTCTTTACTAGTTCACTTTTTTAAAATGAGAAATATTAGTGTAAATAACTCTAATCTTCAGGTGAGGGCATGATACCTCTAGTTTCATTTCAGATTTCCCTTCTGACCTGGAATCTCTAATCAAAAGCCTTCTCTCCTGCAAGTTCCTGCAGCCAGCAGCATCCCTGCCCCACTGCTTCTGCACTCACTAGGTGTGCTGGTTCCCATTTTCCCAGGGTTGGGTCTCTGAAGCACAAGTAGGCCTGGCATTCCTAATCAGTTGAGATTCCCTCAGCCTTCCCAGACTCAGACCCCCAATTTTGCACATAGTACAGGAGATGAAAGTTTCTGTGGTTCCTACAGAGGCTCCAGACAATCCCAGTTTGCCCCAGGGGTCCTCACTTGGTGTTTTTGTGGAGCTAACTGGGAGGTTTTGCACTTTTCTCTGGGATCTTTCTTCTAATCTTCTTGGATTGTACCCAGAGGATCCCTATTTTGTTGATTTTTCACTAGTCTCTGGTTGCCTTAAGGCACAAGTTTGTTTTGTTTATGGGGGAAACTGGAGAGCTTGAAATTTATTGACCCAATCTGCTATCTTCACAGAATCATCCCTGAAAGTTAGCATTCTTGCTTCTATCCCATATTTATTGAAAAAGTTTCACTGGATCGCCCTTTAATCGACTTGGTTTTAGATGATTTTATGCTAAGTGCAAAAAACAGTTCTCTCTGTCCATTTATTTTATATGGTGCTTTGCATAAAAGAGTGCTGCACTTTATCAAAGGGTTATTGAAGATCTTTATTTGATCTGAAAGGATTCCTGTATTTCTTTTGTTTTTAGTTTTGCTAGTATAAAGTTGTGATAGTTAATATAACATGCTGGTGAAGTAAACAGATCTTTTGGGGGAAAATGATGGGGATGAACCCTGAAACTGTCCAAATTCTGCTCTGAAGGAGGCCCACCCTTCAAGGCAATTAAGTGAGCTCATTCAGTTGCATATCAGACCAGGGATATGATCACAACCTCTATTGAGTTGAAGCTTAGTCCACAACCACTCCCAGTAGCTCAAAACTCCCAAAATAATATCTTTTCAATTAGAGATCTAAGTCCAGGGCATTGTCAACAACTGAGGGACTCTTATTCAATTTTGAATTGAAGCCTGAGCCTCAGATGACTAAACTCTGAACCCCAAATCCTTGCAGAAGTCTGAAACAGGATTATGTTTGCCAAGAAAGCTCTCTTCTTGGCAAACTACACTGACAGGACTTTTGCCCATTGTAGATATTCTCTTCTCAGTGTTAATCTTTGCTATCTTCCTAATATGACCTTTTGACTAAGAAGTTTGTCTTCCTAACAAGGCTGGTTTTTCAGTATCAATAAATCCCTTTTTGCCACACAGATTGCGGGTTTGCAAATTCTTTTCCCATAGAACCTACACCAACCAGAGGAGATTTCCTAACCCAATCCTCCCACCTCACTACTACTAACTTTATCATTTGCACCTCATCCCTGGGATTATTCTTTTTAAAAAAAAAATATTATTTATAGTTTTGTTGTGATTTCACCTTATCCAATTGTTATTTAATCAATCAGATTGTCTATCCTCTTTTAATGATCCAGCTTTTACTTTTACATAACTGTTTTGTTTCCAGTTTATTTCATCTCTAATTTTTAATATTTCCTCTTTTGTGCATATCTGTGGCTTGGCTGCTGACTTTCTAATATTTATTTTAAATGTATATTCAGTTTACCATTTTTTTTCCCATTTTCTTAATATATATTTGTAGGGACTGATTTTTTCCTCTGAGTATGATTTAATTATATACCAGAAATTTTGGTATGCTGCTTTATCAATATAATTTTCTTTTTTCATAATTACTATTTCCTCTACTCATTACTTAGAATTTAATTATTAAATCTTTCTTTGGATCAATGTTTTCCGCAAAAGTGTTGACTCTTAATATGAGTTCTCTTTCAGATTGACTATCACCAAACTAATGGAATTAACTATTTTATAGGCTCTCTAGAGCAGTCTAACCAGTTGTTCAATCACCCAAATGTTGTGTGTTGATTAATCGGAATGGAGCTCACAGGAAAACAATTCAAATTAACTCTTTTAAGTCAATTTGCCAAGATAATATAGCAGCCACAAAAGTCCCACTTTTTTTCCCCTTATTTTTCTTTTTTCCCTTCCTTTCTGCCTTCATCTCCCTCTCCCTTCTCTCTCTCCCTCTTTTTCTCCTTTCCTCTCTTCCTCCCTTTCTTTCTTCCTCTTTTCCTTTCTCCCTCCTTTTCTCCCTTCATTCTTCCTTCCTTATTTCCTTTCTTGCTTTTTTTTTCTAAGCAAGCTAAATTTTAAGTACAGACATCAAGATTTTATGAAAAGCTTCATAAGAGCTTTTTCCAATGTAAGGTGGTAGTAAAGAAAAAGAGCTGTCACTGGGTGCTTTGGATTAATGTGATCAGTTCTCTCCAAGCAATTAGAAATTGCTTAGCTGAAACCTCTCAACTGACTGTCTTTAGCTACCACAGATCATAATAAGCTTTTCTAGCCCCTCTACTTTCCTCAGTTCTTTTGTTTCTCCACTCTCCTCCAGCTGTCCTGTGATTCTTCTTATATTTTCCATGTATGTTTGATGATGCTCCTTAGAACTTTCTGATTCTATGACTTACCTTTAATTTGACTCACAACTCTCTAAATTTTTATTGTCAAATTAACAATAATTTTTATGCTAAGTATCAATCTCTAAATTTGATTTCTTTGTGTATATCTGTCTCTCTCTTATTTTGTCTCTCTCTTTTACTCTTTCTTTCCATCTTTCTGTCTCTGTATCTCTGTCTCTGTCTTTCTCTAATTCTTCTCTCTGTGTGTCTTTCTGCCTCTCTGTTTCTCTCTGTCTGTCTCTGTCTCCCTCTCTGTCTGTCTCTTTTTTCATAACAAAACATATATATGCAAATTCTGCTCCAAATAAGTACAAGTCTAGGAGGACTGGATCATAGGCTACTCAATCAAAAAATGAAACAAAATAAAACAAAAAAAAAAAACTTTCTTAATAATAAAAAAGTGAACTTGATTTTGTTTTTCATATGAAATATTATATACAGCCTAATTTGAAACTGTTCCCTTCTCATTAAATCTCCTACTACTGATTTTGCTAGTTTTATTACAATCAAACGCATTGTTCGAGAGTATTATATAAAGGGCCCAGCCATCAATTTTTCAGTGCCTTGTTGTATTCCCTTGAGTTCTTTTTAAATTTGAGGCCATTTTAAAAGTTTACATTTTAACAGCAAAAATCATATCAGTTTTATAAGATATTTGTGTGGAATTAAGCATGTATTTCAAATTGTCTCTGAATTATAAACCATTTGGTATCCCTAAATTCCTCTTTTTCTAAAATCAACTTAGTCCTGGAACTGGAAAGCATATTAGCCTCTGTCTCCCTTCCAAGATGGATTCACCAATAAGAAGAACTGTTTTTTAAAGCATTGCCCTTTGGTACAGAGCAATTTGGAGTAAAAAAAAGAGGTGGGAAAAGTAGTTTTGGAAAGGAAAATATATAAAGCAACTTACATAAGATATATATATCTTGCCTCTTTCATATATTAATAGATTGGTGCCTATAAGGAAAAGACAAAAAAAAAAGAACATTTATTAAATTGTCTATAAAAATTATTATATAAAGAAAATATTTAAAGTGTAGTTATAAAAAATTTGTTTGCAAAAGAGATGGAAAATGAAGTTTGGTATAAATGTAAAACCACTAATTATCTTGTATGTGCTAAAACCTGTTGTACATGAACATTTTTGTGTATGAACAATATAACAATAAAACAAGTTAAATGGCCAATGAAAGATATTTTGTTAAAGACTGATAAAAGAAGCAAGACATTCTAAATTGGTTAATTGGGTTTTACATAGAAAGCTATACTATCTTATTTTAAGCTTTGTGCTACTAAAGAATTATAGCAGGAAGCACCTAGGAACCTCTGCAGATGACTTGAAGCCAGAGAACAGATCTAGGAGAAGCTCTCTCAAGAGATTCTCTAAGAACCAAACTTATTCTAGAATAAAGCCTGAAATCATTAGACATACAGATTGTTCTGTATCCCAAAAGAGATTTAAAAAGGAAAAATATATGAAAATATTTATAGTAGTTCTTTTCTAGAGGCAAATAATTATAAATTGGGGGATGCCCATTAATTGGGGAATGGTTGGACAAATTGTGAGGTGTGATTATTGTGTAATACCATATATAAAATGATGATCAAGATGCTCTCAGAAAAACTTGGGAAGATATATATGAGCTGATGCAAAGTGAAATATATTTCATACAATGTATAGCAATATTGTAAGATGATCAGATGATCAGCTGTGAATGACTTAGCAATTCTTTGCAATACAATAATAGAAGACAACATGGAAGGAATTATGAGGAAAAATGCTGATCAAAAACAGGAAAAGAACTATTGGTGTCTGAATAGAGATTAAAACATTTTTTTGCTTTATTTCTCTTGATTTTTTTTTAATTGACCTGTGTTTTCTTTCATTACATATGAAAATGTTTTGCATGACTATATGCAGATAATTTGTGTGAAATTGCATGCCTTCTTAATAAGAAGAGGTAGGAAGGGAAGAAGGGAAAGAATTTGGAGCACAAAGTTTTGACAACAAATGTTAAAAATTGTTTTTACATGTAAATGGAGAGAAATAAAATACTAAATAATTTTTTTTAAAGAATCATTGAATATTAAAAGGGGTGTTTTGGACATTCTGCAATAGCTTCAGAACACTGCCATCTATCTGCTCATTTGAATGTTATTGTGTACATATAGATAAATATTTGTGTAGTGTGTGTGTGTGTGTATGTGTGTATGTGTATGTGTATGTGTGTTTGTGTTGAGAAAAAGAGAGGGATCGACAGAGAGGGAGAGAGAGAATAAAGAATGACTAAATAAAAACTGTTTATTTTATAAGGGAGGTGTGGTGAGTTTTTTTTACCATATCAATGAAAGTATTCACCTTAGTACCAAGTAGCTCTGATTTGGGCTATTAAATATAATTTTAAGAAATCTGCCAAGTAAAGAAGCACCTTTATTTAAGTAGTATGAATTGACAGCAGAATCAGCTGGCAAATGGCTTCACCTTCAAGATTCATGATTGATTAAAGAGAAACTATAGTTCATTTGAGGAAAGTTTAAGTTTAAATTATTACTCTTCAGGCTAACCTATATTTTGAGATAAGCAAAGCCCTTTAGAAACTCATGTTGTTCTCTGATGCCACATCTGCTTTGAGACAAAAAAAAATAGGCTTTGCCAAGAGTTCTGCTAAACCACAAGCTGATTGACTGACACTGGGTTTTAGTGAATGAAGAGCTGCTTGAGCTTGTCAATGTTATTGAGAGAGAAATGGCCTGATGACTTTTGTAGTTCTTGGACATAAATGTTATAGCTCTCAGCACCCTTTGCAATTTGAAGATCACCTTCTTTGTTGAAAAAAACTGAATAGTAGTTGTATATGCCTGTCTTTTTTGTCTGTCATCTCTCAAAGTTCCTCAAACATTGGCTCATCCCTTCCTTTATCTTATATTTGCTCTATAAGATTTAAAATTAATTTTATTTTGCTTTAACAATTTTTGAAAACCTCAGCTAATTTTGGACTCAAATTTACTAAGATCCTAACTATAAGTTGTTTTAACAATGCTTATTATCATTGGTAGTATGCTTTTCCTTTATTTTTATAGTTTGTAAATTCATGTGTTAACAAAAAAGTATCTTTATAGCCACAATGATTTCTTTAGATAACTATACATTTTCTTCCTAATTGGGATTAATCATGATTATATGATAAAAATTTTATTTTATAAATGTTTGTGCCATATAATTCTAAAGAGTCATTACAATGAAATTATTTATGTACATGCATATACACATATAGACATGCATGATTGTATGCATGTTTTATGTGTACACAAACACATATTTGTTTTATATCAACAAATATTTAATTTCCAACTATGTGAGCAATTAACTGATTATAAAAAAATTAATAACTTTTCAGAAAGCACCAAAATGTAAAAAATCTCAAGGGAAATAATTTGGGGGGGTGGGTCAAGAAGAAATATAACCCAGGAATTCAGATCTTAAAATGTGCAGCAAAGCAG